>NC_031788.1:4334924-4408096 GCF_001522545.3 Parus major
AGGGACAGGGACCTGTGTCACTGCCAGGGAGGGACTAAGCAGGAGCTGAGGACTCCAGAATTTGGTACCCTTGGACTGTGAGGGTATAAAATCCCATGGTCTCCTTTGTTTGGGGTGCCAGCTCAGTGGCATCTCGTGCTGTTATTTTGCTACTGCACCATGATTACATTATTTTAAGGATTAAGACAGCTGAGGCTCTGCTCTGGGAGAGCTGTGGTCAGGCTGGTTGTTGGCTGTGAGCATTGGGCTGTGTAGGTGTGCAGGGGCCTCAGTCCCAGTGCAGGTGCTGAGTGTGGCTGCAAATTTCTCCTGGATGGTCAGACAGGGAAGTTCCCTTGGCACTCCTTTTCTGTGGAAAAAAACAAGAGTGTATGCCTGAAGGATGAGGCTTCAGGGCTTTCACTGAAAGGGGTGATGTGGCAAGAATTTGTGAGGATAAAAAACCTTCATATCTATTCACTTTATTCCCATTTTTGTGTATGTATGAACTTCTTAATTTGATTTCAAAAGAAAGAAGGAAGAGTCTTCTTCCAGGCTATCAGAAAAGCTGATTTGTTTGTTGTTTACTGGTTGGAAGCCATTCTGGCCCTTTTTTGAGAAGCTGCAGATTTCCTTTATTTGATTGCATACCTCACCTAAACTTCTGTGTTAGCTGGCATACCCCTCTCCTTGGACTGGTTAGAACTTTACTTATGCAAATATCCCCATCATTTGCATATACAAATTATTAAAGCACCAGGTTAATACTGGAAATGTGGAAAAAAGCTGAGTAACTACAGATCTACAAATGCATCTACAAACAGTTAATGTCACACAGAGAAAATGGCTGCTTTCAGCACCCTGCAGGAATTGAGCATTTTAATGTCAGACCCCATGAGTAATTTTGACTCTGAGACAGAGGGTGGTGAATTAGGAATTCTCTGATTTCTCTGAGGTATCTGTGTATTTGAGGTGCATGTTGGGGCTGGGCTGGAGCAGCAATCACATGGAACAGCTGAAGGACTCCTGAACAAAGCTGCTCTGATGGCGATTTAATGGCACTGGAGTGATTGCAGCACGGTGTTCTGGGGTGCACTGACTTCTCTGAACCACACCTGCTCCCTCATTCACTAATGTAAAAAGAATATAAAAACAAGGGCATTTGGGCTTCATCCAAAAGTGCACATGTTATACTTGCAACTTGTTTGGGCATCTTGGGGTCAAGGTTGACTTCTCAAGAGTGTTGAAAGCAAAGTCTCTGTTTGCTCCATTACTCTGTCTTTGTGTTTTCCACTCCCTGAAATCTCTCTCCTCTTAGGAGAGAGTTTAAATTTCATCATCAGAGATGAAGGAAAACAACCACTGTGTAAACAGAATGAACAACAGTAAGGGAAAACAAACATATATTATGAACCTGGAAACATATTTTCCTGCCTTCCTGTGCAGGAACAATACCAAAATGAATAAGGACAGAAACCTTATGCCAAAACAGGGTCAAGAAACAAGTATAGAGTCAACTGGATGTCCTGAGAACATATCAGCTGCTTGAGCTAGCAGAGAAAACTGAACTGGAGCAAGAGACAATGTGGAGAAAACACTGGAGCAACACCTTGTTTTCCCCTGCCAAAAGAAAAAGGTTGTCTTCATATCAATCTAAATCCTCATCCTCAGCAGCCTTGCTGTTTGCAGAACTGTTTCTCATGCCTACGAAGCAGAGAATGACCTCTGAAATCACTAATGCTGTTGGATACTTTAATGCTACATCTTCTTGGGGTCTGTTTTTTCCCAAACCATCTGGAGAGATAGGGTGAGGAAAAGCTCTTTATATGTACTGCCTCTTTTCTCCCCCCCGTCTTAAAAACCTTGGCTTGATTAAATTTTGGCATTACATTTGTTGCATGAAAGACAGGAACTCCTCTGATTATTTGGATTGTAGAGTCAGGTAAATCAAAGGAACAGATCAAAAGAAGAGGAAATATTAATGAAAATCTATATTCTTTGGTCAGCATTTTTAATAGCTCTTGTAGAAAATCAAAAAGGAGAATCAGCTGTACCTCGGAAACTTGTCTGATAAGGATGATATAATGCAGAGCATTAATGCAAACTTCAGTACTACATACAGCTGGAAACAAAACTGAAAAATGATGTTCTAAATAATAAAGCAATATTTGACTGTTTAAAAGCCTCACAGTATGAAATTTGTCAAAATCTGACTCCCACGATTGGCCTGGGGAGGCAGAACATGGTAATAAAGCCCAAATCTGAGAGGCTGATGCTCTTGCGTCAGAATAAGTGGAAGAATTAATCACTCCACTTGCATTTTCTCTCTGACAGCTGCTGAGTGGAATATGGGGAAAGTGGTTTTTAATTTTTGGATTCTTTTGGCTTCTCCCCTTTAAGCCGTGTCTGAAATTGCACAGCAAAGTGGTGAACTGGGATCAGCAGTGCTGGGTAGGTTTGACTGTGAAAGTTTATCTGGAAATTCTGCTTAGCATAAACCAAGCTCCACTACGTGATTTGGCTTTGGGCTTTCTGCACTGGGGGAGTTCCTCATCTCAAGGTTGGTCATGAGTGGAGGGGCACAAAAAAAATTGGATCTGTGGGCTAAAACTGAGCTCCTGGCAAGCTTCACATCTTGGGATAAGCTGGTGTCAGCTCTGCATCCCTCTTACGAGCCCTGTAACAGGAAAAGACAGATTGTCTATGCCAAGCTGAAGGAGTCACTCATGTGGAAATGCAAACCAGGTCTCGTGACTCTGATTTGTGTAATACAATCTGAGCATCCCTCATTTGCTTCCAGTTTGGAGGCTGCAGGGTGTGCTCAGCTTATGTCTTCAACTTCTGTGCACAGCTTGGAGAGCCCAGAACACTTTAAAATGAATGTGAGTTTCTCACATTACTGGGTTTAGGTGGGGGTTGTTTTGGCCATCAGTTGGAAGCATTCAGGAAAAATTGCCATAGGAATGATGCCAATTACTTTCCCTACCTGTGCTACTGTGAGGAATCAGGTGGGAAGGAGGGGCTTTGAGCCCTTCACTGTGGCCCCTGAGCTGAGAACCTCCTGTTTTTAAAGGTTTTGTTAACAAAGATGAAGAGGCAGCAAAACACCTGCAGGGGAGAAGCAAAATGTAACTAGAAGTGCTTAAACACTGCTTTGAAAAGATGCATGAGAAATATTTGGACTTGGAAGATAATCTTCAACCTTGAAGAAGAACTTTAGTTCCTTCCCACTGGTCACCTTTACTTTTGAACTGTGTTACTGGGTTTTAATAGGGTGGTTTTTGGAGGCTGGTTCATTTAGGCATGGAACTATAACACATTTTCAGCAATAGTATGTGGAATTTGGACAATCTGGGACCTTGGAGCATAGGATTGTGAAAGCAAGTTTCCAAAACAGTGGGTTTGGGGTGAATGTTTCATGAAATGTACTTCAAAAAGAAGCACCCACCAGCTATCTTTTGGGATCATTCTCCCATTCTGGTCCTTAAGCCTTTTTTTCCTTCTGCAATTCCAAGAACAAAAGAAAGCTGTAAGGATGAGCTCATGTGACTGTCAGCACCATGGTCCCAAGCACAGGCCTGCTTTGCTTTCATGAGGTAAAGCTGGACTGAGGCAACAACAGCAGCAAAGCACCAGAGTGCTTTAATTTCCCCCAAGGCCCTGCCTGGGCTGGATTAGACAGTGGTGGGACTCAATAACTTCCACAACAGCTCTGTGCTCATTGTTGAGAGCAGTTTCTGCCCTACTGGAACTGATTTATTTTTTGCAGAGCAGTCTGGCTGTCCACCCAAACTCCTGAGAAGTCGATTGCCCTGAGGTGCCCATGGGTGGCTGGATCTCTCTCCGTGCCTCAGCTTTGTGTGTTGATGGCAGTGGAAGGAGGCTCTGGTGGACACCATGATGTGAAACCCCGTGGGATAAGGGGGAGACAAAAACTTGTTACAGGCTTTTATCTACAGCTGGTAGATCTGGCTGAAGGGGAAAGATTTGGTGGTACCAAAAATTGGATTTGGCCCCTGTTGGTTCTCTGACCTGGACTAATGACCAGGTTTTTTTGTGCTTTCATCCTCATAGTTACACTTGTTTAGAAACTGCTGGTGGAGCTTCCAGTGCAGAGAGGAAAGAGGTGCTCACAGCAGCAGCATTCCTCCTGGATCTGTGCAAAGTGCTGGATTCAACACAGGAACAGAAAATGAGTGTATTACAGGATCAAGCTCACTGTGGGGCTGGAGGCTCCACCCTCTAGCAAGAGCCAATTTAAACACTTTTATGGGGCAGAGTCTTTCTCCAGTTTTGGTTTAAAACAGTAATCAGACGTGGAGGTGCCAGAAATCTCAGAGCATTTCCGTGCCAGCCCTGCAGCTGTTAAAGGACACAGACCTGGGATAAGGCTCAAATAAATATCCAATTTTTTTTTTCCCTACTGCATGTTTAAATGAATGAAAGGTGAGCTCCTAACCTTCTGAGATTTCCAACTTATTAAAGCTAGGAAATGCAACAGACTACTTCACTCAGTGTTTTTCTGTTTTGCCTCCCAAATTTCCCTGGATTACCATGTCTCCTTCCGATCTCTGCTGTGTGATCCTGCCTGTCTATTACTATTGGAGACAAACTGGAGAAAGAAGCTTTCTTCATAAGCGAGCCCAATATTAGATATATAAATAATGCATCCCTCAGCATTATTTATAATGCAGTAGCATCACTCTGCTGTATCATATGCAATTTCACTTTGCTGCTTTTTAACTGCTTTCCTGCCGGGCACACCCTTCAGAAAGTTCTAAAGCAACACCAGCTGCTTGTTTGATATTTCCTTTTCTGGTACTGCTACTAGTTATGCTGAGAAGTTTTCATACACAAGGCATAGACAAGGTTTAAATTACAATACCAGTGGGTACAATGCTGTGTAAAATACCATTGATGTGATAGTGAAAAATGTTGTGCATAAGAAAAATTGCCAGCAAGCCCCTAGTAGGGTGAGATAACTTTGCTTTTTGGTGTTAATTCTGTGCTTGGAGTGATTTATAAGTTAGAGTGTAACATGCAGAGTGACAATAGCAGAATATGCTGTTCCACTGGTCAATTGTCCCGTGTAGACCTGCTTGCTTTGGTTTTATTTTCTTTTTTTAATTGTGAGAGAGAATGCTTTTGTGTCCTGCACACACACACAAAATCTGGAATAACAATACTGAGTGTTATCTTTGTAAGATCAAATGAAAGCCGTGGTTGAATGTTCAATTTGTTTCTTAATGAGTAGTGTCAGGCTGTGCCCTGTGCTTAACAAAAGCATATGTGCAGATATTGTTCTGTTATGATTACGGTACAATTATATTGTGTCTGTAATAGATTACTACATCTGGCCTTTTCTTGGTTTAGGAAATCAAGAAGGAGATTAGTTGATTAACTTCTGAGAATGTACCTAAATAATTAAAAAAAAGAAAAATCCTTTCTGTATTAGCCACATTCCTGTACAGTCAGGTTTGGGAGAACAGTTCTTTTAGGTTTTGAATGGGAAGTTGGTCGGGGTTTAGATCTGATTTTCTTTTTTCCTCAGGGAAATGGGGAGTTTTATGTTTTTTTTTCCTTTTTTCTTTTTTCCCTTTAGTGAAGACAATGCTTTTAATTATTCAGCTGTGTATAAGCTTGTTTTTATTTTGAAGCAAACCAAACAACAGTGACAAAATAAAATAGAAATTTAAGAAAGCTACAGCAGGGAAATATAGTAGTTTTTTTCATATATGGCAATGTGTTATATTGCAATAATTTCATCTTTCACCTCTGTGTGCAGCAGTTGTTCTGTTCTACCCAATAGTTTAATGCAAGAACCTCCCCTTGGAAGGAAAATGGGCCATGTGAAATGTAACAATGGCTTTTCAGACATAAATTTATTTTTATTTAATACACCAAAATCCCAAAACCTTGTGTGGGTAGGAGGGATTGGCTTCATTTGCTGCTCAGCTCACTTCACAAGGTACATCTGTTTAGTCTAATCATCACCTTTTACATGAGGACACATCCCATTTTCCAAGAGATGGAGTAGGAAGAGCCAAAATGATGGTTAGGAATGACCAGCTGCTGCCAGCCTGGGCTGGGCACGTGCTGGAACCGAGCTCTGGGGCTGGTGTAGGATCTGGAGACGTGGGAAGAGCTTCCCTGGTATTTTAATTACTAATCACCATCTCGGCAGGCTCTGAGCTTTTATTTTGGGCTTCAGCTCCATTTTATGTCAGAAGCTGGCATTTGTTTGTTACTGGTGTTTAACTTTGTCAGGAAATAATGATCTTGAGGAATGTTGAAGCTTTGATTTGCTCCCTGGGTGTCTGTCATGGATAAAGTGCAGTTCCCAACACATTTGTGCCGTGGCTTTTCAGAGTGAGGGGATAGTGTTGGCATTGACTTGAAATGAAACATTTAAAGTTTGAGCCTGTTTAACAAACTTGGTGTTAGAACTTTCCTGTCTGCTTTAAAATTACTTTTAACTGTTGTAAAGTCAAAGGAGCGAGCTGGCAAGGATCTTCCAGGAGTCCTCTTGATGCACAACTTGGCTCAGACTGTACCTGGCTGCTCAGTGTTGTCTCTGTGGGCTCTGCACCACAACAGCTGCAAGTTGCCCACTTTCTTCCACATCTTCTCCTTGGGCTTGGCTTCCAATATTCTGCTTACTTATTATTGACTCTTAATCCTCACCTGATCTCTCTTAAAAACTTTCCTCAGCTGAGCTGTGCACAGGTAATTTGATGGCAGAGGACGTGGTTTTTCTGCTGCCTCTCCTGCTGACTAAAGGCATCACCCTGTGCTTCTTACACCACGTGCATTCTTTGATTTCTGTGCAGTTGTTTCCTTTTCATTGCCCTGGATTTTGATTTTGGGCAGACCGTGTTCTGGCAGTGTTTGCTGAACGATGCCTTGATGTGCGATTAATGCCCTTAGGTGCTATGGTAATACAAATAATTAATGAAGGGCTCTTTAATTCTTTTTCATAATAAATGTTATGTGGCATGTTTGAAATACAGCTAAGATGGAGCCATGTGCACCAAAGCAGGCATATGTGTAGTCATTCTGGTGTATTAAAATGCACACTTTTATTATCAGTAACCTTCTATGCCCTGCAGGCATTTAAAATCCTACCATCCTGAGGAGGAATGAGAAAATAAGAGCTTTCAAAAAGAAGCTTCTTTCATACCAAAAACCTGAACTGTAATATGGGGAGGCCTCCACAGTGCTTATCAGTTCTTCTGGCCACCACTCTGAAGTTGACATGTGTGTTGACCAACCTTCTGCAGAAGTTTGGTGTGGACCTCCTGTGTGTCCACTGTGCTGGGACCAGCCTGGGGGATTTAGTTCATTGCTCTGGCTTGGAGTTGTACTTCAGCAGCCTTGTTACCGAGGCACAAAGCACCAGGGGTGGTAAGAAAACAGAGCCCATGAGTTAAGGTGCTGTTTTCCATGTGCTTTCAAGCTCTTAAGATGAAAGCAGATGCAGGTACAGTTCCAGGCTAGGGCTTAAAGTGGATTTTGTGGAGTGCCAAACCCAGTGAGGATACTCAATTTATACATTTTTACAATCTGGGGAAGATTTTTGCAGTTACATGTTTCTCCAGCCTTACTCCTCCTCTGAGTGTGAGCAGGTGATAACAAACTGTTTGGCTTGCACAGATAAGAGAGATCATTTCCCTCTCTGTTAAGTAACATTTCAATTCCAGCAGTGCTGGCATGATGTGATGCTCTGTGCTGACTTTAGCTCGTGTTCAGCAAGAGCACCTGGCTGTTCCAGTGTGTTTTAGAGCAGGGTAACAGCTGGGGTGTGATCCCTGGCAGTCACTGGAGTAGGGAAAAGGAAACAAAAGTCACATTGCAAAGCCTTGTTACCTTCATGGGGAAGCTTGTATGGTGTGGCCTAAATGGTACCTCCAGAGACAAGGGGAAAAAGCAGATTTGTCTTTCACTTGAGGTATCTAACTCCATTTCTCCTTGAATGCACCCACATTTTTGTTGATTTTATCTGTTAACTACTTTTAAAAAAGAACAGACACATCATTTGACGCAAGAAACTGCTGTAGCTCTTGGCTGATGGTGTGACCTGGAGGATCTCACCACTGCCCTGTGGGATGGGACTGGGCCATGGTGTGCCTTGTTCCTGAGGAGGGTGAAGGCATCACCCTGGGTGAGGAGCACCACAAGCTGCAGCAGGTTCCTGCTGGGCCCTTAGCACCCTTTTTTCCCTTGTCCTTCAACTCAGGAATGCATTTGTTTTTCTTTAGCTCCTGGAGAAAACAAACAGCAGAGTCCAAAAAAGACAGGATTTTCTAATCTCCCATAAAAAGGCCATGGAAATTTGAAAGGAAAGGAAGGCGATAGTATCGCCTGCACTGAGATGGCAATTATGGGTCGTGGGAGGAAGTGTATAAAGCCTTATTGAGTGGAGATAGCTGAGGTGGCTGCAGGAGCCTGCATGGTGCGAGGAAAAGGCTGGAGGAAACCCTTATCAGACCTGTTATCCTGTCTCTGCCATTCCCATACAGATTAATGAGCTCCAGGATGCCCTCAGCCATGTTCAGACCGGGGTCTGTTTATCCCAAAATAGAAGGTTCTGTCTTGTGCCAGAGTGTCATATTCCCAGGCCAGCAGCACCATTGTGTTTTATTACCCCATTGTATTCAGGGGTTATGTCCAAACTTTTCCTCTTAGCTCCTTAATCACTGTTTTGATGGATGAGCTCCATGAGAAAAGCTGCTGCAGGGCTGCTGTCTCTGCTGAGGCACGGATCAAAGCTCTGCTTGGCACTTGTTGGGGCTCGGCTTCCTAATTGTTCTTGCACCAGCTCTAGGCAAAGCAAGATGGGGGTCTCACTGTTTCCTGCACAAACTGCTGAGGAAGGAGAGGGATGGGGAGCAGAGGAGCAGGAGCTTGGCTCTGCGCTCTCCGGCAGCACAGGACCATGCTGCCCTGTCGGACCATCCTGAAGGACGTCTGTGGGATGGCACCAGGGATGCTGAAAGCCAGGTTCTTGTGTTTGGGAGCATCCCCTGCCCTGCTGAACCCCAGCTGTCCTTCCCTGCCTGCTGTGGAGCTCTGGAGCCTGACAGCAGCTCCATGACCCCGCAGTCATTAACGCTGCGGGACGTGCGGCTCCTGCTGAAGGCTCCTGCCTGCTCTGCCATTCCCCTCGTGCAATCCCGGGAATTATCCATATCTCTGACAAGAGAATAGGTTACTAATGCACCAACACAGCTGTTTTGACACTTTTGATGAATAACATTCAATACTATTAATTGGAACAATTGCTTTTCATTTAACTAAATCACTAGAATTGCTAAACTAAATTGAAACGGAATGTAATTTTGCCTCGCTCTCCTTTAATATGGGCCTCTAAATGTCTTCTCCCTGAAGAATTAGTAACTTAATCACCTACCAGTGATAACTGTTTCATAGCCCTCAGCTGGAAGGCTTTCCTGCTAAGCAGTATTGCCTGGGAGTAGAGTGTTATAGCAGGGAACAAATCCCATCTCTTTCCTTTCTCCCCATCTCTGCTGCAATATTAATCATATTAAAAATGATTCTCTTCCTCTTTTTCTGTTCCAGAAAGATCTTTATAGATCATCATAATTTCACCCCGCTCCTTTTTGCATTGTATCAATCACTTGGCACGTCTAACAGGGTGCACAACAATTATATCTGTCTGTTATGTTAGAGATGGATTTTTGCTGTCAGTGGCTGGGAGAGGGGCTCTTGTTCATTTTCCAATAAACTTGTCATCCAGAGCACACAACACAAACAGCACAGGATAATGTGGGCACCACCCTGACCAAAACCTTCATAAGATATGGCACAGCAAGTGTTTAGCTGCTTTTATTTATTAAAATAACCCCCAACCAGTTACAGCATAAATTAAAACAGCCTGAAATGCATTTGCATTACCTTAAATTTGTAAGTTAAAGAGGAGGTCCTCTGGCCAGGAGCTTCTGCACTCTCCACACAGAAGAGAGTGGAAAAAACGTAGGGAAATTAAATAAAAGTCAAATAGGTACAATTCAGAGGACACTAGATCCCCATTCAGGCTTTGCTTTTTGCAAGGGGTGGAACAAAGCAGTCTTGGTTGCAGATTAATTCACCCACCTGTTTTTCGGGTAGCAGAATGAACTCAAATCTGCTGCTGGGGTTTTGCCAACATTTCCCTTCAACACTTTTAAACTATTAATGACAAAATGCCTTTTCTAAAAGCATAGCTGTGCAGATTCCTGCAGGGTTCAAGGCTGTTGTCTGAGGATGAGATTCTCTACGTGCATTCCCACTGCAATTGAACCTATGTATGTCCCAGTCACATTCCACTGAATCCAAGACTTGTTTTTTGGTTAATGTGTCTGGCAAATTTATGTCTTTAATGGATGATGCAGAACTGTGATGTTTCTGTGGTGCTTGAACAATTTTTTTCTGTTTGTCTCAAAAAAATTAAGGTTCTATAGCAAAATGGCTTGCTATAATTAGTTGTCTTTAGTTCTTATTTTTCCATGTGCATGTCTGAAAAATCATCTGCATTTGTAATCTTCTAGTTTTAAGTCATGTGAGAAGTTAATTTACTTCTCTGTGTGCTGGTTCTCTTTCCTGTCAGAAAAAATTCTTCCAGAAAATTAACATGGACTCCGTTCACAAATTGCTGGTGAATACCTGCAGTTGTACTAAGTGTGAATAATTAAAAAGGGTACTTCAAAGTGGATTGGGAGTAAATATTCATTGACGTTAGAGAATGAATGAACTAAGTCACCTAACAGAAAAAAATGTGAAGAAACAGCTTTGCACTATTAGGTCCTTGTTTTAATCAAACTGCTGGAAATTCTGTTTTCCTCTTAGATAATCCTTGCTGTGGAGTGAGGACAGAACTGCACCTTATCCATGCAGCTGGGCATCCAGCTCATCCAAAACAGTCTTTCTGTCCTGTTTTTAATGCTCTCTTTCTTGTACCCCACTCTTGTAGCCTGCTTATACCAGTGCTGAGCTTTACATGCTGTATAACATGCCACAGTCCTAAGGCTTATTTTACAGAGGGAATCATGGCTAGAGGTGGCCTAAGAAGAAAGCTCACTAAAGCCTGAAATTCTTCTGCATATGGCAGTGATTTACAGAGATTCACTGACTCACAGTCTGGCCACTCACAAGATATTTCTAAACATAACTGAGTTTAGACCAGTATCTGGGAGGGGAAAGGGAAGTGTGATAAAGCAAATGATGGAAACTTGCAGCTAGAAGTGTTTTGGCAGCTGAGGCTGGAGCGGTGCTGCTTGAAAGATGAGCACTCTGTGAATTGAGGGCATCTCAGGAGAAGTAAATCTGCCTTCTCCAACACAGACTGAGCACTGGCCCAAAGACCCCGGGTAAATAAGAATCAAACTTCACTACAGGACATTTATGTGGTCATGATTTATTGGTGCTCTCAAAGCCTTTGAACCTTTGCAGCCCTTTGGGGGAAATGGTGTGTTACAGGGGCTTAAATAAATAAATAAAAAATAAGAAGAAATACATGCCTATAGCTACAGGAAAAACCTATTGTGCCATTTGTTCCAAAAGCCTTGACATGTTCAGGGCTTTTTCCTGAATTTGACTTTTTTTCTTTTCTATTTTTTTTTATAGGATTTTGGTCAGTCAGCCAGTGCTGTAGGAAATAAAACAACTCTTTGACAGATTCTTGTTTCTCAGTCCCTTTCCCAGCAACTTCCCCCTCTGGTAAAGTGAACGGAGCTGCAGGATTCTGATGGAAAAATCAAACAAACCGGCCGAGCATGGCTGAGAAGTAATAGAAAACTACTTGGATCTCAAGGCCCTGCCAGTACAAGTTTAACGTAGTGTTGTTCCTTCAGCAAATGTCAAATATCCTTGTCCATTTTCTGCAATGTATCGTGTCCTTGGTTCATCCTCCTGTGAGCAGCCCTTGGTGCTGAATGCTCGGGATGCAGCAGTCCCCTCTCAGCAGAGGCTTCCTCTGTCCAGCCCACCTTGCTGTCATAGAATCCCAGACTGGTTTGGGTGGGAAAGGGACCTTAAAGCTCATCCAGTCACACCCCTGCCATGGCAAGGACATCTTCTGCTGTCCCAGGCTGCTCCAAGCCCTGTCCAGCCTGGTCTTGGACACTTCCAGGGATCCAGGGACAGCCACAGCTGCTCTGGGCACCCTGTGCCAGGGCCTCACACCCTCACAGGGAAGAATTTCTTTCTAACATCCAATCTAAATCTCTTCTCCCCTCTTTTGGTCCTTTAAGCGCTCTCCCCTTGTCCTATTGCTATCTGCCCCTGGAGAAAATTCCCCTCCAGATCTCCTGTGGCCTCTTTAAGCGCTGAAAAGGCTCTAAGGTCTCTCTGAAGCCTTGTCTTCTCCAAGCCCAGTGACCCATTGCTCCCAGCCTGTCTCCAAAGCAGAGGTGCTCTGGCTCTCTGATCATCTTTGTGCCTTCCTCTGGACTCGCTCCTGTGCTCCAGGAGGGCACAAGGGCACTTGGCATAAAATGAAGAATATTAATATTACTGTGGGAGTACTTTAGATATATTTTTAAACATAATTTTGGGATCAGCTGAAGTTTGTAAACTTGTGAGAGAAATGTTGGAAGAGTTGAGGCAGAGGGAGGTAACAGGGAGAAGTTTCTTGTGTAAGGGGCTCATCATGGCTGCTATATCCACTCTTTATGCCTCTGCCAGGAGTCTTCCTCTCTGTGGTTTCTCAATCCTTGGTGTATTCTGCCTCCTCTAGCTGTTCCAGTGAGTTGACAGTGGATGTGAGCAGGGCTGGCTGCCTGTCCCAGGGCTGCAGAGCTGGCTGTGCACTCTGCAGGAGGGGTGTAGCTGGCTGGGAGCAGTGTGTGTGTGTCTGTACGTGGCTGGGAGCTCTGCTGTGAGCCTTTCCTTTTGGATCCTCCGTGAGCCTCCCCCGTGAGCAGCTCTGGAGCACATCCCCCTGTCCTCAGAACACGAGTGCGTGCCGGCAGTTAATGAGAAACGCTGGAAGCTGAGTCCCAGGAGATGATTAAACCCCACGAGCCAATTAAAAGAAATGTAATTACACAGCAGGGACAAGTTGTTAAACAAGCTAGAGGTTATTGTCCTTCAAGTCAACGTAGTGGAACAGCCAAGAAAAGCCTACCAGGAAAAACTGGCAGGGCAGTTTTGCTTGGCCTAAGGCTTCATTCGGGCAGGAGTGGGCTAATACAGCATTTTGCCTTTTGTCTGTGTTCCTATGGGATAAATGCTTAGGGCAGAGTCAGTCAGACCCTGCCCCTCGATTGGTGTAGGGAAAGCTGAGCTGAAATGCTTCCCTCAGCATGAATTCCCTCTGCTGGGGGAAAGATGTGGGCAGATCAGGCAGCCCAGCAAAGCCATGGCTGGCACAAGCTGCAATGTGTCTGAGTCTGTGGAGCTGTTCCCAGCTGTGCTCCGAGAGGAATTTCTTGCAGAGAGCACACTCGGGGATAATTTATGGAGTCTGATGAATTCTATGCTTTTATCTGCTCCTGAGTCTCTGCAGAACTTGCAGCATGATGATAGCACTGCTGATGGTTGAAAAAGGCTGGTTTAACTTTTTTTGGCTTGACTTGAGTACAGGGAAGAAGGAGTTTGGAATTAGCAGCTTCTGGTGGTGGAGGAAATGAGTCACATCCCACTGTTTCTCCACATATCCCACCACAGGTGTGTGTAAAGCTAAAACTACCTCATCCTGGCTTGGAGTGGTCTTTATTTGATAAGGACCTTGGGAAGTTTCAGCAGGTACCTCCAGCTAGTGGAGGAATTAGCAGAAAATGTTAATTGCCTGTCAGTCCCGTGTGTCCTGACCACTAGGTGACATCACACACTCAGCGTATTTTGTGAGCACTTCCAGTGGGAATGCTCACACCTGACTTGCAAGCTTGCTTTTGCTCCTGCAAGGCACAAGTCCATCTTTTCAGCCATGTTTTTACTTGAACTCTGTGTGATATTACAAAACAAAACCTGAAGAGTGCGGATTTTAGCATAGAGCAACTGACTATTCTGAAAATGAGATGTTTTACTCAGGTAGAAATTAAAATAGTTCTGTTCCACTATTGGTCAAATTGGTGGGAAATTACAGAAATGCTGCATAGATCTGGCCAAGTTCTGTTCTCAAATGTAACCTGTGCTCACTAAAATCCTCTTTTTGTCAAGATGACTGTAAGCAATACTTTTTAAAATGCCCATTGGAGGGAAAGGGTGAGGCTAAGCCTCACAGCTCCTCTTACAAAATTAGGGTGACTAAAGGATTTTGCAATTAATTTTTTACCATGCCACAGGGCATGTTTGTTTGCCTGTGGATTCAGGCCTCAGCCTGTAGTTAAGAAAACAAATGCAAACTCATCATTGGGGCAAATGTGTCCAGAGGACAGAAGTTCCACTCTGAGAAGTGACAGCTGGGGACCCAAACTCAGCCCAAAAGGGGAAAACACTTGTAACCTGCTAATGTCCAGGGGTAGGCTGGATGCACTGTGGGGTTTTAGTGCCAGCATCCTGGCTGAAAAAACAGCTGCCCCTGTTGGAAAATCCCCATGGATCAGCTTCTCAGTCAAGGTCAAATCCCCATCTTTTCTACTTTTCTTGGCCGTTATTTCAGGTGATAGATGCGCTATTGACTGGCAGCAATGACAGAGCTTGGAATGATGGGGGAACTGAGGCATATTCAACACACTGGCACACAGCTAACTCATGCTAATGTTCAATAATCCTATCCTGCTGCTACACTCTAATGGCTGTGGGCTTGATAGAGCCCCCTCATTGAACTGGTGTATTTCTTATGGGCCTGCCCGCCCATCCTTCATGAATTTTTATTAAACAAAACTGTAAGCGGATTGATTTTGTACTCCTTTATTGCATTTTTATTTAATTCCTTTCAATGGTGGAGGCTCCATCATGTTATCTCGACGTAAATCATGCTGGGGCAGCATGCCAAAAAAATAAAAAGACTACAGGATCATACTTGCATCCAGCGTAAATTTTACTCCTATAACCTTTATTAGTGTAGATTCATCGATTTTTCCCAACTCCCCCCTTCTCCTCCCCATCCCTCCTTTTGGTTAGACTTAGGTCAGAACCTGACAGCTCTCTTTTTAAATAGAGGAGGATGGACTCTAATTTTTAATGTTAAATAATAAAATGTAGTTTAGGTTGATTAAACAAGACCATTTTTTTTTTCCTTCTTCCATTTTATGTCCAGCCAAGAAAATAATCATGATGCCAGTAGGACGATGGGCAGTCCTAGCTGCGTTGGGTGTGGGATTACAGGAGGAGCTGTGCTCAGGAGAGCAGCAGGAAGAGGTTTGTTCTCACATCATCTCTTGGGGTGTGTGTTGTGAGGTGGTTTGGTTTCCCTGCCCTTCTCGTGGCAGATTTGCATTAGTACTGAGCAGCATTTTCTGTCCTGAATTCCTCTGTGCTGCTTCTCACCATCTTTGTGGGGTTTTGAAGCTGTGAGCAGTAATAATTAATTAACTTTTAAGGTACGTAACAGGGAGATCCTGTGCTATAGACCGAGCCTCATGCCTTTCCTCAACTCCACCAAAAAATGAGTTTGAACACTATCCAAAAATGCACCACATTTATGTGGCTTTCTATAAAATACAGTTGGTAGAAAAAGAAAGCACCAGTAGGTGGCATGGGAGAATTTACAGCATAGTTCCAGCTGCAATTTTGGTAGACTATAAATTGCTAACTTTAATTTTTAAACCACGACACTGTCTCCCATAATGCCTTTTTGATTCAGTGGCACTCCTAAGCACTGCAGGAGGGGGCTCCACCATCCACTGACTAGTTTGTCTACGGATAAGAAGCAGAATGTTAAAGCTGGCTCCTGTGTTGCAGGGGGCATCTCTTGCTGCCCCTCATTTCTGGTTGGTTGTTGTCATGCACGTTCCTGATCTAGAAGCAGCTCTAGGTGGGATTCATATTGCTTCTTTAAGCTATAGGTGCTTGACATAGTTGCACAACATAAAACGTGGCCAAAAGAATATAATCATCCAGAGGAAAACCAGTTGAAATGGAAACAGGAGGTCCCTGGCTTTTGAGTTAATGTCACTTGGTCAGTTTGGGTTAAGGCTCACTAACCTAGAGATGGGCTTCTGACCTAAACTGTCTTGTAGCCAAGAGCCAAGACCATGAAAACAAGGCACAGTCAGCACAGAAGCATTTTATTGCTCCATTTCTTCCCACTAAAGTTAAATGAACAAATAAAAATATTTGAAAGCTAGTAATCTTTGAATCTTCCCTCTTCACTAGTACTTATTAGTGCTAATAATTACTAGTCACAGTTCCCATGGTGGGACTTGTTCAGAAACAAAACAAGAAATGTGCTTGACCAAAAGTACAAAGTGTTTAAATTCAGCATAAGAACCAGAAGATGATTCACTGAGTAAGAACAATTCAGTGATGTTATGGCTAAACACACGATTTTCAGAGATCATTGAACATCCACTAAGCAGGCAGCTCTTTTTAACATAGCTAAAGTACAGTCTAAGAGTGTTTAGCCATTTTCTTAATTCAGTTATCTATTAGCCCCTTATGGTTCTCTAGCTCTCAGTGTTACCAGTTTATTTTCCCATATGAACTTGAGAGAAGTAAAAGAAGGCTAAAGAGGGTCTGAAATGGGTAGGTAGTGCAGCTTGCTTGGTGTTCTGGGCTGTCTAAAAGAAAAATATTCAGAAACAAGCCAGAGGCTCTTCAGTTGTTGATGGTTTGTATTGTCCTGTCTAGTCCTTGTAACAGATACATTCCAGGTCCTTGTACGAACAGATCTGTGCCTGAATTCTGCAGGGGGTTTTTCATTTTAAAATGTAAAATGACCAATAGTTTGCAAATATTTCTGGGTCAATTTATCAGCAGGGAGAAAGGTACAACATTTTTGAGGAGGTAGAGGAGAAATGGTGAGACTTCTCCTTTGGTTAGTAAATAGTACATGGCAGAAATGGTCACCCTGCTTGGGGTTAATGTACTGGTTGTTTATAGTGGTTAAGGAAAGAGTGTTTCTTACAGGAATCACAGTATTAATCAGAAAAGAAAAATGGCAATTGGAAAGCCAATGACATTCCTGTTGATTTGATTATAACATTAACATTATTTAAAGCTGTCATTTCTAATTTTGTTAAAAGAAATAACACAAGTTAGATCCATAGCTTAGTGATTTAGAAAGAATATTTGAAACATCAAGGATAAAACTCTCAGGCCATTAGAGATGTTCTGCATTTAATGCATGTTTGGGAAGGGGAAATGAATTGCCTCCTTCATGTTAAATTAGCATAGAGGGACTTGGACTGTCTTGACCTTTTCTTAACCTTGTATACCTGAATTTTAGAATGAATTTGCAGGGTTTGCCCCATGAAGGAGGAACAATAAATTGCTGGCTTGGGAGGGAAATGGGAATATATATAAAAGTCAAAGTGGTGGCTGGAGAGAAAATGTGATGTGGCTGTTTTCTGCTCTCTGTTCACCTTTGCTAAGTCACATCAGGTGTTCAAGCATTTTATTCATTAAAAAGCCCACAAATGGAACAGTTTTGTCCCTTAGTCTTGAAAGATTTAGGAACGGTTTGAAGCACTCTTGTGATGTTGAACACAATACATCATATGAAAAACAAAGCTACAGTTATCCAAAAGATTATGTTTAAAATTAGTTTGTTTGGTGTGAATGTCTTTTAAAATTATATTAGGCTTTTGTTTTTCTCCTTCTCTGTATGCCAGGGCAGCAGGAGCCCTCACAGGGACTATTGTTTGTCTAATGTGAACCATCTAATTGGCATTGAAGCCTGTGATAACTTTGGGGTGCAGACCGATGTGGCCATACTGACAGAAGTTCAGAAAACTCTGTGGGCATCCTTTAATGGAGGTGGAGCTGTTGCCTTGGCATCAAGGCTCACCAGAGGCAGACAGGTGAAGGTAGAGCTGTTATTTCTGTGGAGGAAAAGCGGTGTTTTGCACACTGCAAGGTCACACACACCTCTCATTTCATGACATGTGAGGTTCAGACCTCCCAGACCCCGCTCTCCCATGTTAATGTAGAAATCTCAGCAGACTGAGCGGACTTTTGAAGCTCTTTGCCCATCTCTTGTCTCTCTCTGCCCTAGACTCCTTCTAGCAGTGTAATCCCACAGTCTGGCAAGCTCCATAATAAGTGCAGATAGATGAGTGTGTGTACATCTCCATTAACATGACTGTGCAGGCTAATGATGGGGACCTCCTGCTGCTCTCCGCTTGTTTTCTGTTGATTGTTATGTAATGTTCGGCAGCGGGAGGTAAATTCCTCTCCAATTTTGAGGCCCGTTGCAGCATGCAAACCCCACTGTGAGAAGTCACGGTGATTGAGCTTTCGAATCAAGTCCCATGCTGGTAACTATAAATCAGGCCTATTATACACTGCGCCCGACAGCCGGAAACCTTCCGCACTGCCTGTGGCACAGCGGAGGCTTGGAGCCGCACCGGAGTTTGTTTTGTAACTGCAAACACTTGTGCCTTTGAAAGCCTCTGATTGAAATTTGGTGGGATGTTTTCCCTCCTTCAGATAAAGGCCCGAGGCTGCTCGGGGTGCTGAAGGTCAAGCTGATGCTGAGGATGTGCCTTTGAAGTGCTGCTCCTGCTCTGCACGCTGCTCTGGGACTGCAGGGCTTGGAGTGTGGGAGCTGTTTTGGTGGTGGAGTTTGCTCCAGCTGCTCTTCACTCATCTTTCCTGGCAGATCTATGCCCTAGGAAGATGCTCTGAATAAACTTAATTCTCCACCAGGCAGATCTATGCCCTAGGAATTTGCTCTGAATAAACTTAATTCTCCACCAGGCAGATCTATGCCCTAGGAAGATGCTCTGAATAAGCTTCATTCTCTACTTTAGTAAGGATAAAGTGGTGCACGTGGGGTAAGGGAGTACTTGCAGTGGGGTAATTTGGGTGAGGCTGTAGATGTACAAAAGGAGGAGAGAATGCCAGGAGCCTTCCCTTTGCAAGTCCAGCAAATCTCATTAATTAATGTTACTGCTCCTTCCTCCGGTGCAGTGAGTTGGGTTAAGGCTGAGCGGGCACGGGGCAATAAAGCACAGTTTGAAACAGCTGAGCTGGGTTATTATATGATTTATTGGGTGAAATTCCATGGTCTTTGCTTATGCAGGGAGAGAACTGTTTCTAGGGTTATCTTCATAGATTTCAAACCTTCCATCTTAGGCTTGTTTTCACTTGTTCCTTGTCTCAGGTTTTTTTATTTTGTCAGTGTTACTGAATATAAAAACAAACCACTTCAGTGCAGTGTGTGGAAAAGAGGTATTTCTGTGAGTTTTAGAACTTCTGGGTGTCAAGCTGCCTTCTGCAAGCACATGGGAAGCAGGAGGATTTCTACTGACTATGCCTTGTTCTTTTAAATGCTGGGAAGAACATCTTAGCAGAATGTAGGCATTTAATTTCTAATATTGCAGTTATTATCCTCTATAATAGGCAGTTATTTGACTGTTGTAATGAATACAAAGTAACTCAACATCTCCCTGTGGCCAGGCTGAGCAGATGGGTGAACTCAACACAACTAGAGCTGCCCAGCTTTTGATCTCTCAGTTCCTGCAGCAATCTTACACAGGTACAGAGCCCTCAGATTCAATTCTTAATGCTGCAGCCTGATGCTACAACTCTTTTTGGCTTTGTGGAGCTTCAAGAGGGATTTTGACTCAAGAAGGATGGGATGTACAGTTAAGAAGAGAGGCAGTCAAGATATTTGCCCTTTGCCCTTTGGGAAGTAGCATTTCCTTATGTGCCATTGGCTTGGAGTTCTTGCACTTTTCCCACTTCACTTGGTACTGCTGAACCTTGCAAGGTTGTTATAAAGCTTAATTAATTTATAGAGTACCTTGAAAATGTGTGGCTGGATCCTCAGATGCTGAAATCCAGACTCCACTGGACCGAGCAGATCCATGCTGGTGTACAAAACCTGGGAATTTGGCTTGTGAGTGCTCTTGCTGAGTGTGTTCAGTGCCCAGGACAAGCCCTAGGTGAAGGTTATATTCAGCTCCCTTACAAAAGGAGCTGGCCACAAAGTAGATCCAAATAGTTGAGTGACAGGCCCCCAGTATAAAATTTGTGGTTTATCCCTGTTTAATAGTCAAAGATTAGTGAGCATCCAGGTAGAGATATATGGTCTAGTCAGCCTCTGATGGGCTAATGATGAATGGGAGCTTGAGAGAGGCTTCAGATTAGCCTCACATGCATAAATATCACATGTCAGTGACAAGGACACTGGAGGTCACTGAATTGTATTTGTGCTCATTCATGGCCTTTATAAACTCTGTACTGCTTGAGTGTGTTCCTTCCAGGACAAAGGGAAGCATGGTCAGATGTCACTGTAGCTGGAAACCTTGTAATATGTGTTAGTTCTGTGGAGTGCATGGTATACAAATAGGTATTTAAAATATTTATGTGGTCCCATTATTCCCTTTGCCTTCCTCTTTTCATGCTCCTTTCAACTCTTCCTCTACTTCACACTATTTTTAGTAAATTCTCACTTCTTGAAGTTGCAGGGGAAAAAAGCTGTCAGATTATTCTGACTTCCCCTTTACAAATGCTAATAAACTCACTTTATAGTGCATTTTCTAGTCTAATTGCAGGTTACACACCCAAACCTTACTTAAGAAGACTTGTAGAATGAATGTTGTAGTCTTGAGTGTATTTTAACTTTCAACAGTATCAGCTAATGAAAACAGCAGTCAAGCAATGATGAAAACTTCAGCTATTAGAAAACCCAAACCTGAAAAATTAAGGTTGACTCCTTCAGCTAAGACAATCTAACTTAAGTGAATTTCTTTCGTTTCTAACATTAAGTGTTAATGGTAAGTTTAGAATTGAAAATGTTAATGCTGAAGGCTGGGAGGATGTTAATAATTGCTAATGATAACTAAATTGTCATCTTTGGGATACTGGGAGAGAAGTTTTGATTAGCAGACAGGGTACCCGTACTCCTAGCCTTGTCCTTCCATTAGGACATGTGGATAATTGAAACCTTTCCACTCTGACTGATCTCAAGCTTCATTAATTTGGCTGTCATTGTGTAAGCTGTTGTGAATTAGCATTGGGGTTTTCCATGTTGTTTATTTCAGAAGCATAAGAATAACAATAAAAGCAAGTTCTGGCCCATGAAGCATTTGGGAGTGTTGGGAGAAGCCCCAGTTGTTGTGTTCTGTTGCTCTTTGATGTTCAGAGACACAGAGAGCCTGCACATGTGCTGTTGTCCCAGACAGAGCACACTGATTTTGTGTAGCTTTGTCCCTAATCCCCAGAAATTGGTGTCACTTGTTTTATCTCAGGGTTTTGAGACAATTGGCACTGAAAGTTTGCCTAATGGAGCCAATAATTACACCTCAGTGGGAACTAAGAAAGAGACCAAAAGCTTCTGGAAAACTCATCAACCCTGTCCTCAACACCAAAGACAACACCAAGGCTTGGGAAGAGCTACAAGAGGAAGCCTCAGCAGAGCTGAGGACTGGCTGGGATGGAAAGGGGACCTTCACCCCCTCAGTGGGAGCGTGGGCTGGGAGGAGGCCAGCAAAGGAGTGAGCTGCTGCTTGTTCTCCTCCGAGCAGGAAGGCAGGGCTGGCAAAATGCAGCTGCCAAGCTAGGCCAGCCTGAGGCCATCTGCAACTGGAATATCTGCTTTCTCAGCACGCTTCTGGAGCTGCAGAAGGACAGAGGGTTAGGCAAGGAGACACTGAAATGTAGGACTCAGGAAATGGTGAATCGGCTTTCTACCCAGCAGATATTTTGAAGTTCAGTTAATTTGAAAGTGGAGGCAAAACTGCTCAAGCTCTGGTGAAGTAAAAGAAGAACTGGAGGTTGAAAGGAGCCAGTTCAGCACGAGGAGAGTGGGGAGGCTGTGCTGGACCCTGTGCATGGCAGTGAGGGGAGCTGCTGTCCCCAGTCACGGCATGACCAGAGCCCAGCGTTAGCACAGCCTGGCAGAGTGCTGGGATGGCATCACCCTCCTCCTCTCCCTCTCAGCTCAGGGTTATACAAAACATTCCCAGTGTAGCTGCTCTGTTTCAGCCCCTCAGGCTCAGGCAAGTCTGTCTGAATCTAATAGATTACTGTAGTACAAATTGTATTGGCACCAGTCCTAGTTAGCGTTGGGTGCAACGTGTGTGCTGGAAAGGCTCGTACGGCACGGAGCGAGCGGCTCTGATAAACCCACTGCATATTTCTGTGGAAATAGGAGTGCACTGTTGTTCTGCAAGGAGGAAAATATATTAATATTTTACTGCAATGACATCTTGTAAATATTACAAGCATTTGTCATGGTTTTTTCCTGAGCACATTTTGCAGCAGTAGGAAGAACAATGTTTGAATGAAAATACACTTTTGGTTGGAAATATCACTGGGTATTAATATCCAGGATTTTTCTATTTTTCTTGGGTTTTTTTGGGGGGTAGGGGTGTGTAGGAAGTATTTCCCTTTGAATTAATTTTTATTTTGCTGTCTCTTTTACAATACTGTCTACAGTGCAGAGTGATCCTGAAGGAAGGAATGCCTGTTAACAGCATTTCACTATTATTGTGATAACCTTTAGTTGATCAGCTTATCATCAGTAATCAAGTAAACATATTAAATATTGATATGAAAAGGGATAAACCACAACTTTTTCAATAAAAGAATAGTGTACCTGAAAAAAAAAATAAAATATTAATTTTCTTCTTTCTCCTGGATCATATATCTGAGGTCCTTTATACTAAAACATATGAAAACATATGAAATGGAAAAATCCATTATTTAATTTGGAATGTAAATTTATTGTAAAATACAAGCTTTCAAAATCAGAGGCCTTTTGGTTGAACAGAATATGGGGTTACACAACTTGATTCCTGTTTTACTTCTGGCTGTAGAGAATAACTCCCATGGTGGTCAGGGGTTTATCGATGCAAAGAGGATATCTGAAGAAAAGATACAAACTTGTTGCAAACTTTAGTAGAGCTCCACCTGAATTCAGTTCTGTAAAACCAGAATAAATTGCCAAATTATTGTTGTTCTCATGAGAGGTCAGTTTGAAAGCAAAGCACAAGAGTTTATTTGTGATTTTTTTTTTTAGTGAAACATTCTTGATTTTTCTTTTGAAACTACATTCTGGTTTTACTTTCACTCTTTTTCATTAAGTATCACAGTAGAATACATTGGAATCACAATCAGTTAAGGTTTATTTTTGTTTTAAATACACTGAAAACTTAGACTAATTTAATTTATTTATTTTAGCTGTGCTCTAGCTGGAGCAGAGCCAAGTTTGGGCATTTCAAAATTGAGCTTTCTTTTGTTTGGCACAATTCTTGATGGGTTGGTCAGGTCCACGATAGTCTAAATATTGGTGTAATGCCTTTTATGTGCCATCCAACATACAGAATAATGCTATTGCATTGGGAGCTCAGGGCTATTAGGTCTGTTGAACTTGAAGTATGGCAGCTTCCTTCAGCAGCTGAAATGAATTTGGCATCACACCAGTTCCTGCGGAAATTATAAGAATGTGCAGGAGCCTCCTGCTTTGGACCCGTGCATCAGAACAGAAGGTCACCACTCATTTACATTGCGGGTGAAAAGGCACTTCAGGAAGCACAAAAACTCTCAAATGTAGCCATCCCCACCCTTCTAGCTGGAAAAAAAACACCTTTTTTGAGAGGTCTCCATGCTGAGTGTTCTCTGGCTGTATTTCAAATGCAGGAAAGCAGTCCTGTGTCTAGAGGAAAACCCTAAATAATGAAAATTTTGTCAGCAAAGTGATATAGGCCAGGGGGAAGCTAAGGGTCAACCAAAAGTGAAAAATACAATGATTAATACAAGAGAGAAACATGTGGCTTTTGAGCCATAAAATAGATTATATTTGGTTCCTTAAACTGTGATTAGGACAGAATGTAGCTTACACTGCTAATTGCTAGATTTAGTTTTAGTATCTGTGTGCAGAAAGACTTTTTGAATGCAGAAGTTTTTCTCAATGCTAGCTGTTAGGGCTCAAACACTGTGTGTGTACATTACAGATCAGTTCCTAACCATCTGTAACAGACGTCTCTTCCTAAATAAATAGGGAAATTCCACTTATGGCAGTGAAGATAAATGGCAGGAAGATGCCAGAGCTCCATTGCCCCAGAAGGACAGTGCTGTCCATGATGTGTGTGCCTTTGCTGCCAGAATCCAGCAGCTTCTTAAAACCTCTTCAGGTACTTTAATGAGGGTGTTCTCAAAAAAAATCCTCCTTTTTTCCAGTTTCAGAGCAGGACTGGTTTGCATCCAGGCAGCTTGGAGCCTGGACAGTGTTGTCACTCACATCTGGCCATGTCTCATCACTGCACAGATTTGAGCCTGAGCCTGGCACTGGCTCACAACTGGACCTGGTCTAAAGCTCTGGCCCACACACTGAATGGCTGCAAAAATGTGCCTGCTGAATTGGATTTATCTTTATTGTTAAAGCTGGATTTATCTTTATTGTTTTGGCAACTGCAGTTTTTTGTAGCTCTAAAAAGTGAGGATTGTTTTTGCAAGTGAAACAGGCATATGTAATATTCTACCTCATTTATCTGAATTCAAACTATGGATTATATAAGTGAAAATATATTGTATTTCCCCAAGTTACTTGAAATAGGAATGGAAAATTTATGTCATCTCTTAGTGCTAATATGTAACATTTCCTGTGTTTAAATGAATTGTCTTGATATCTGAGAGGTAAGAGTTGATAGTAGTACTAAATTCAGGAATGAAAACATAGCAGGGTCTGTTCTTCAGAAGAATTGAGGGGATATGGAGTTGTAAAAAAAGTCAGCCTGGTTCAGAGCTCCCAAGCCCTGAGCACTGAACTGGACTGATTCCACCGTGTTTTGATGCTGGATGAAGGAATCTTTAAAGTGCTAAAATCAGTTGAAAAATAAAAAAAATGTTACCCCAGCCCCCCTTCAAACCAACAAAATATCAACCCCCGAAGTTATGAGGTAGATTAGATGCCTATTTTGGTGTCTACTGGGAAGAATGGAAATTTTTTTACTTGCTTTCACCAGGCCCAGCCCAAGTGCACAGGGGTGGGATTAATCTGAAGCTCAGGCTGTGCCTTGGAGCTCTGTGAACAGCCAGCGTGAAGCACAGTGAAACAGACACTTCTGGAATGGGTATCACAGTCCTCTGTCCTCATCAGAGGAAAATAACTGCTCTGAAAACACCATTTTTCCCTACTGATCATGGAGGGGAACTTGATAATGCACCTGCATGTAGGTCCCTATTTTATTTGTTTCGGTTGGATGAGATGAATTCTGTGCTCAGCAAGTGGATCAAGATTACAATGGAGAGTGGGGATGGGACATAGCAAAGAGACTGGAGACCCCTGTGGCTTGGGCACTTGGGTACACATGTGTCTCCTGATTTCTTTAATGTGTTTTATGTGCATGCTGTTTTTGAGGAGTAACATGGAGTAAAACCCAGCAGGATGTGCTACCAGGGGCTCCTTCAGGGAGTGCCCAAGCACATCTGGCTTGTGGCGTGTACACGAGGCTGATCCTGCAGGTTCAGCTCAGCTGCACGTGCATAAATTGTGGTTTACAACTTGCCCCCAATGCAGAGGCAGGGATCAGTGTTTCAGGTGCTGAACTTTCCTTTGAAATCCCTACAAGAAGGATGCATGCAATTAAGGGCAAGAGCAACCAAGCTGAGACAGATCACAAACCTGTGCACTGTCTTTGAATTACCTTTGTTTTACTCAACTCCCCACGGCAGTGTAACCAAAGCCTTTTAAAATATCATCAGACAATTCTTTAAATAGTCTGATTTTGCCACCTCCCAACAAAAGGAAAAAGGATAACTTTGAAATGCAGAATTTTAAAGATGCCTGTCTCCCTCTCTTAGTTCAAAGGAAAGAGTGAGGGGGAACATTGAGTTTTTTTGTCAACTGGTCCTTATTGAATCACTACTGTTTTTGTAGGACCCACATTAAGTACAGTCCAGGTACTTTGCAGGTAGAGAGCTGGTGCTAAAAGGATTAACATTTTAAATTCAAGGTCAGTGTCTTCCACCCTCTGGATATGAGCTAGAGGTGGTGTCCAATTCCTTGTTAAGAGGGAAAAACTAACTGGCAGGAAAAAGGTGTATCAAATTATCACACAAATATCTTTAAGTCTGAGCTTCGCTCTAAAAGCATTCACTGGTCTCTCACTTCACCAGAGCCCCATACAAGTGCTCTGGTGAGCCAGGGTTGCAGGATCAAGTTGTTCTCAGTTGTAATAAAGCTGAAAGGAAGATGGACACCTTCTCTTGTGTGTGTTGCTGGCAATGAGCTCGTGGGTGTAGGCACAGTGCTGGGAGCAGTGCCTGAACTATAGGAAGATTTATTTATTGCCAGTGCTGGAACTACAACCAAGCCTTCCTAAAGGTGACTAATTTTTTTGTCTTTAATACGTGATACTTCAGTTGAACATCTGTGATGTTAAATGTGTGCTTTGCTAAATTGGGGTCTTGTTTCTGGAGAGGGAACTGTTCTTAAGCTTTTGGTACGTGAAGAGTATTTCCCATTAGATCATAAATTATTATGTTCAGGTCTAGCAAAATCCCCTCAGATCTGGAGTGATGTATGGGAGAGTCAGACCTATAAACTTAGTTTGAATAATTCTTCTGGTAGATCTGGAAATATTTAAACTCATTCTTTTTTCTTTTTTTTTTTTAATAGTACTGTAAATTTAAAGAATTAAATTTTTTTAAAAACTTGTTCTTTGTTCTCTGTAATATAACTTGACTGTCAGGGATTGGACCCGTAGACACCCACTGAACATTTGCATGGTACATGTTCATCATCTGAGATGGATCAGTTTGGATCTTTTAACAAACCACAAAGAAATTGCAGAGGGACAGAGCCAAGTGACAGCTTTGGCATGGTCAAAGTACAACCTGGATGCATGACTGTGAGGATAAGGTCATTTGTCATTAATTCATTCCAGTCTGTATTGCTTGGCTCCATCCTTTTCAGTATTGTGGGTATAATATCTTGTAGAGCAAAGGGCTTTATCCCTGAGCTTCAGCTCCTCTCAAATGAAATAGTCATGTCCTTGACCTCACCATTATGGAGCTCTGAAACTGTTAGAAGGAAAATGTTGCACCCTGAAGCAAACTTGCACAAACCCATAGGGTCCCGAGCACTAACGGGAGGTGCCCTGGGCGTTTCCAGCCTTTGGAATTCCTGCCGAGCTCCCCCTGTCCCTTGGAGCTGGATGTCAGCCTTTGGAGGGGGCAGCTGTGCCCTCCCAGGCTGCTGGCTGAAACACAGCACAGGACAGGAGGTGTCAGGCTGGAGCACCTTGTAAAGAAGTGGGAATAAAAGGTGCTGTGGTTTGTTCCTGTGTGTACACCTGGTTCAGTCTTGGTGCTTCTCTTGGGTTTCAAGGGCGTGCAGAGCTCTGTAGCTTCCAGATTATTTGTGGTGTGAGGGCTGTGCCAAGAGTCAAAATAGGCTTTTCTGCTTGGAAAGCATCCCAATGTGGCAATACCAACATAAGGAGATGAATAATACAGTAATTCTTTGTCTTGAAGGCTGAAAGGGAATTGTAAATAAAGACAGAAGTGGGAATTCATGTAGAGAGATCAAATCTAATTCACTGGAGCTTCAGTACCTCAGTTATAGAACTAGGTGATGAAACAAAGATATTTTTTCACTAAAGATTTCTTTTATCAATGACTATTCCAACAGAAGCTAACAAAAAGAGAAAATTTAAGAAAAAATGTTTTGTGCATCTCTAAACAATAATTAAGCACATGGATGAGTTAAGTCTGGGTTTTGAACAGTGGTGACTTTTTATGTGATCTGGAAGTTTTTGGAATGTAATTTAGACTTCTAAATCACTCCAATAGTTTTAATATCTGTTTTTTCTCTGTAGAGCTAAATGAGACATGAAGTACATATTCCTTTTTTTTTTTTTTCTGGGGGACTTTGAGTTTTTACATCTTACAACATTTACTGCAGCATCACGAATAAGTAGAGAAGGTGGCAGGAGCCTCAAAAGAGCCAGATAATTTGCAGTCTGTTGTTTCTAAGCAGTGTTTTGCTGTGACCTGTCACGACATTTTGCATGGCTGATCAATAAATGGTGCTGCCCCTTCACTTAAGGGCAAAGAGTTGCCTTACCCAGGACCTGGCAATCTGCTCTCTGTTTTGGCTTTTCTTCCCAGTACAGTGACAGGAGAGCAGGTGCACTGAACTTCTTCAGTGAAGAAGCAGAGGATGCTGCAGCATAAAATTTCCCCTTGACCCACCTTTCAGGCACCCAAGTTCGGACCTGTGCTGCTTCCCATCCTCCCAATGACACAGATGGCAGGATAGAGCCAATCGGAAGCACTTGATAACAAAATGGCAATTCATTTTGCAATTCCTTCAGCATTCATGCTAACAATACTGGGCCTGATGGGCTCCTTGGGTATGAATGTAGCTTTCAATATGCAATTCCACAGGAATTACACCACTGCTCGGCTCTCATTAAGTCTGCTTTATTGTAAAGTGTTGCTGAGAAATCCTCCCATTACTGATACAGGACAACTGCTTTGCTTCAAAGAACTGCCTGATTTCCAAAAGCTCCTGTGTGTGTATCTGCAGGGTTTTTTTAATAGTCTCTTTACAGTGCATTATCTCACTTTGTTTATATATTGGACGATAATGTGATGTGTTTAAGTATGTAAATTGCCATAATGTGAGGAAATGAGATGTTAAAAATAGCTATGGAGTGCTGAAGAGAGCAGGGTGGGGTAAGGTGGCCAGTGTGGGAGGAGATGCTTTTTAATCCAGGATTTTACTCTCCATTTTTTTAGGGAAGGTAAATCCTCCCTGAATAAAATAAAAAAAATAAATCTGGTTACAAGGCACCACCTTCTTCAGGTAAAACAGGTTAAAACAGGTTTTATCTGCTTACTGTGGAGGAAAATCTCGTCTATAACAAGGATAGCAGCTGCCCCCATCCTCAGCAGCACTCTAATCCACTCTAGAGAAGTAACTGGCATCCATTTTCTCTATCCACATGATTGAAGCCAGAGGTTAGTGATCCTCAGCTGAGCCATGAAGGGAGGCACTGATTTACCTGCCAGATATCCACATTTTGTCCATTGTTGATAGCACCAAGTCTAAAAGCCCTGGACGTGGGGCTGAGCTATGTGCAGTGCAGCTTGGAGAGTACAAGCTCAGCTCCCAACTCTATTAAACCCCACTTTTAAGGTCTATGTCCACTCTTTCCATCTACTCTGTTCAAAACCTCTGGGCAAAAGCAGTTGTATCAGAGTAACGAGGAGGTTTAAATAACATGATTCTTGCAGAAGGAATTTGACTAGAATTCTTTCAACTCTGTTTGGGTGGGTAACAGTTTCATGCCAAACTAGTGAAAACAACAGCAAAAATAACTTTCCCAACTCCTGTTTTTAGGCAGCCTGTCCTCACTGCCATAGGAAGTGATGGGACCTTTTATACCCGTCCATACCTCATTTCCAACACCAAAACTTGTAATTTTTTAAACTTGACTTTCTCATTGGTCACTTTCCCTGTAGCTGACTGTGGAGTCTGACTTTTATTGTCCTTTAGTCATGTGTTGAAGCAGCTCTTCACACAGATGACCTCCAGCCCTGGTGCAGAAAGTGGCCACCACCCACCCTTCCCTGGCCCTTCCCTCTTTCCCTGGGTTCCTTTATCTGAGGCAGGGTAACAAGGGACATGCAGGAGGCTGCTCAGTGCTGCCAGACTCTCACACAGAGGCACCCCCTTCCCAGCACCCCCAAACATCACCTTCACCACTGGGCTCAGAGGGGTGCTGCTGGTGGCTGGGAATGTCCCTCAATGCTCTCCCACATGGGGCTGTGCCTGCTGTCTCTGCTGTAGCCTCCCATGGCTTCACAGGAGAGCAAAGCTGTTCCCATAAGAGAGAACCTCCCAGCTGCAGATTTGGCACTATTACATGGTGGTAATTGATGGGTATTCAAGCTGTGAGGCTGTGTTTGAGCTCTTGTGCACTTGTTTTGGAGTGGGAAGCATTGTACTCAGCCTGCCACCCCAGAGGATTGGCGTGAGAGCCCTGATCACCAAAACACATTTCCTGCTGGCAGTGTGGCATTAAGATCTGTTCTAATGAAGGCTTCTCTCTCACCTCTTGGGATTTTCCAGTCACACCAAACCCTGCTCCATCCAGCTGGGAGGAGGCCTGGGGATGGACATGGCAGAGACAGTGAGGTCCCCATGTCCCACTGCTGGGCTCTGATTACCATATTAATGTGCAGTGTCCCAACTGAGTGCTGGGCAAAGGACAGTACATCTTTAATTGGAAATATAAAGGACTGCTCATGGCCCAGCTTGAACTGGGAGGATTTATGTCTCTCCCTCTAGATGGGATTGAAGGGAATGGTATGATTCACTGAGCGGTGTGCACGTCTCCTGATTTACTGCCCATCATTTACATTCCACTGAAGTCAATCAGTGCAGAAGGTCATTCCCAACCTGAATTTTTTCACGTTAAATCTTTTCTGTCCAGGACTTACAGTAAGGCCAGGAAAGACTCTTGGCAACTCAAGCTGGCTTAGAGGTTGTTAATTTTAATTCTTTGATTAGGAGAAAGGGGACTGTAAAAACAAAAGAAAACCAGAAAATGCTTGTGTGTCCATTGATGGGGTCTGTACACGTGACAAACTCAGCAGACTCAACAAATGGCTGGTTCCCTTCTATTAAATCTGTACTTGCACATTTCTCTGTGATGCTGATTAATTCCTTATGCTCTGGGTCAGCAAAGATAGTTCTGCCAGCCCTGCCTGAATCGTGTATTTGGTTTTTTGCCTGAAAATCTAGAAGTGGTAGGAAGTATCTAAACTTCCCACCCCCCAAATGGTGCCTTGAATACCAGTAACCTGAACATGCTCCTCAGCACACTGCAGCTATTCTAACATTTTCATTATGAATCATCTGCCAATGAGTTATGAATCTACTCTCAGTATACTGGCAAATTATAATAGGAAATTAGGGCCAGACTTATTGAATGTGCAGTCTGATTCCCAAATCACAAGTGCAACTCAACCTGCAAGCTTGAAAATGGCTTTAAAATAGTTTTATACAACTAAACATGATGCTTCTTGATGTCCTCATGTAATACTCTGATATTGCATGGGTTTTGACAAGCCTATGTTTAGCCCTGAATTCTTAAACAATTTATTATAAAATGCTTATAATAGATGGTGTTTGGTTTTGTAAGATTTTGAATAAACAGGAGCTGAATTCATAGAATCATAGAACTATTTAGGTTAAAATATATTTGACAGTCCATAAAGTCCAACCATTAATGTAGCATTGCCAGGCTCACCAGATTTCAATACCTCCAGGGATGGTGACTCAACCACTTTGCTGGGCAGCCTGTTCCAGTGTTTGAATTGTGATTTATTGGCTTGATTCTACTTATAATCTGGCTCTGAACAAATAACACAAAATATTATGAACATCAGTCTGAATTAGAAAGTGAAATTTCAATTGAAGTTGAACAATATGTAGATAAAAGTACTTTTGAGGTGTAAAAAATATTCAGTGGTAGAGCATTGTTATAGCAAAAGAGCATGTAATTTGAAACTCAGACTTTATAAAGTAGTTTGTGATATGTAAAGAGGGAATCTTTATTATAAAAAAAATTCTCAACTTCTTAAGCTGTTCTTTTCAAGTTTTGAAATTTTGATAAATTATTCATGAAATCTATGGCTGGTGATTTCTCATTAAAGGAAGAAATCTGGGCATTCCTGGTTGGTGTGGTGAGAGCTTGTGTTGCATTCTGCCAAAAAACCCCTGATGAAGTCCTGTAATTTACACACAAAATGCAAGATCAGTATTTGTGTGTAAAATGTAGCACTAGATGACAGTTTTAAACATAAGCTGCACCAGGCTTGTGTAGGTTGGTTGAGATGTGTCTGGCTTATTTAGAAAATGCTATTGTTTGACTTCCATGGGATTATAGAAGTATGTGACTTTTAAGAGCGTAATTAGCTTTCTTCATTGGGATGTGCTGGTGAAGAGCTCATTGTCCTAATTAGCCTTCCTGATTAACTCCTGAGAGCAGCTTATTGCTGACCTAAGGCACTTAAACACTTCAGGGGATTATTGCAACTTAACTGTGTTAGGGTCAACTTAAAGTCTTTACTGACATCTCTAAAGTGTTTAGAGCTCCAGAGCTCACCTGCTCGTTAGAACTGTACCTGGACAATGAAGAACCATTGAGAAGAACATGAAATGTGAGGCAATAAAGAAGTGTGCAGTTACCTATGACAGCAGGCTGCTTTTTGGAGTGGTGTATCTTCACTGCAACATTAACCAGAAGTCTCAGAGAGGATCCTTCGTATCTCTTAATCAAAAATTGAGTGTTATTGGTCCATGTTCCATCTGATTGTCATTATATGATGTTGCTGCTGCTCCACAGAAGAATCTCTGGCTCTTCTGTTAGGTTGGCTGTAATATCCTTCTTTCCAGCTTTCTCTGGAAGTACCTCTGGGTTTGTGACAGCAGCTGAAATGAAAGGCTAATATAAAATGGGCTCTGTGGTTCCTTAAGATCTCTACCAAATTGCTCAATTTCTGAGCATCTTTTAACAACAGCAGAAAAGGTGATGTTTCTGCACAATCCCTGACAATTTTTTTTATTGTTTGCATAGGGATTTTTTAGTTTTCTTTAAAGGATTTCATGGTGGTGGGATAATGGTCTTGGAGGGAGGAGGATGTGTTTGCCATAGGGACTGGAGACCACATCTACCCATGGGTGAGGTTCCTGAGGATCCCCATCCAGGCCTTCTTCTCAGCTGTCTGTTCCACCTTTCTGTTGGATTCAGGGTATCCTCAAGGTCTTAGCAGATCACTACTAATTAAACTTCCCTGGCCTAACTTTATGCATATTTTATATATGAAATTGAACTATTTGTACTTTTTTAATGTGAGTATAATTATGTGTCTTGGCTGTGGGAAGGGTTGCCCTTTTTCTCTCTTCTGTGTGGGGATTATTCACATTTGCATAGAATCTCTTCCTCAAGTAAAAGCTAATTCATCAGGCCAGTGTTATGTGCTGCACTAATGCAATTTGTCTCTTTGAGGGGACTGAAGACAAGACTGTTCTCGTTGCTGGGGGTCACTAGAGATCTTGTACAGTTAGCATAAAAATCCATTCAGAACAAAACTCAAACTTAGATTTTATTTAATTTTTATCCCCCCAGATTGCCCATGACTATCTAGCTTTCATTTATAGATAAAATAAACAAATCCCACTGCCTGATGTTTACACGATGCACAGAGTGCCTGGGTCTTGCTGGCCTAAGCATAATTATAACCAAGCTTTGCTTGTGTTTTGTCTATTTTGAGCCCAATCTGTTTTTGTCAGGGGCTGTGCTCTCTCATTTATTTGTACATATAAAAATGCTATTGCACAGTAGTCTTAACTATTTGGACAGCAATACCCTCTTTCCTCTCCATACAAATATTTTCACGGATCATCCTGGTCCAGGTTCCATCAGTTTCTTTGCAGAAGACATAAATATTATTTTGCAATTACTTGTAATCATGGCCTCAAAGCTTTTAGTCCATTTGACAATGACTGTAGCCCAGGCCAATCTACATTCTAGGTGTTTTTTGTCATCTTTGCATTTGAAAGATGAAAGAAATATAAAGATTATGAAAAATTGAAACTGGAAGGTAAAATAGAAAAATGAATCTTAAACTTTAATCTCATTGAAACTCTAATGCAAATTTATTTTTTAACCTATTATAATAAATCTATATAAAAAATTTGAAAGTGAAAGCAGATTGCTGGAGTAGTTGCCTGTAATTTACCTAAACTCAGGTATGTAGAGACTACAAATCCTTTAGTGTTTTTGAAAGCTGTAAAATTATTAAGAAACATGTTAGCTTTTCCTGTCAAAATTAAGTAGTTATGGGTTGCAATTTCTATTTTTACTCTTGTGCTGCATTTCATTTTAATTCTGTGCCAACAGGCTTCCAAAAATCTGGAAGTGTCGTAGTGACCTTCATTATTTGATAATTTCTGCTGCACAAATATACTCACATCTTTCACTCACAGTAAAATGAATACATCTGAAGCACTGAAAAGACAAATTAAACAGCAGATTTTCCCCAGGATGAATTTGGAGGTGCTGAAGATATTTTCAATCTCACTTATTTGCCTCGAGTGGCTGTGGTGGGTTGTGTGGCCACTCAGCTCAAGTGGTGGAAAGGATTAAGGTCCTGATGTCAGCTGGGAGTGGAGACTTCAGGCACCAAATGTACCCAAATGCTCTTGGCTTTTCATGGCTCTGCACACATCAGGAACCACAAGGACAGTGGTTTGTGTCCAATCCACAGTAATGCCAAGGGCTTTATCAAAAATCTCTTCTAGAAAATTGTTTCCCCAATGATTTTGTCTACAGTGTGAACTAAATAAGAAACTTCTATGAAATATGCATCCACATGAGAACTGTTATTTGATCCTGAATTACTTCATAATGTCAGTTTTTGACTACTATTTTAAGGAGAAAAGTGTAATCTTTAAGAATTAGTGTTAATTCACCGTTAATAACATGATCCCCCTTTTAAGATGATTCTGGAATGAAGCACCTCCTTTTCCCCTCATCAAAAGTGCAAAGTGTGTATGAAGTGAGCTATTTTGGGGTTGGCTATGGATTAAAATTCAGAAGGATGGTTATTAGCTTTAGATATTTTCTTGGAAGTTGATGCTGTTCTTCCCCATTCCCCTTCCCTGAAGGTTGTAGAGAATGCTGTGCTTAGCAGAATAATAAAAATAAAATAAACACCTGCCCTCAGATTGGTTCTATGATTGGTACCACAGCAAAATAGGGGGGAAAAATCTTATCAAAGTGCTCTTTAATCTGTCAGATGTGCAAGTTTGAGACAAGAAGCTGAAATATGATCTGTATGGTCACCTTACTCTAGGTGTCTTATGAAACTCGAGTTCTTTTTGAGAAACATTGGACAGACATTAATTCTCAGAGGATTTGGCAGCTCTTCACATGGTTGCAAACTTGCCAAAGGTGTTCTGTGAGGATGTCATACGTATGGAAAGACAGATCCACAGCCCTGTGGTCCTGTACATCTGTTCTTCAGTTCTGCAAAGTGGGAACAATGACATATCCCTGTTCCACAGAACGGTGGTAGTTTTTGAGGCACTTGTAAATATTTAAGGACAAAAAATCTTCATGATGCGAATCAAAACAAAGGCAAAATAATTGTAAACATTAATGAGACCAAATATACTTCAAAAGTATTGTTCAGCTAGGAAAATGCAAATGTTTTGGTGTGGAGTGCTGGATCCTGGAATTGCTGTGTAAGAGAGTATTAGCTATATCTTTGGTTTATGGTTCAGGACCACCCAGTGAGCAACTGGTAAGTGGGGAATGAGTTGCAGAAGTCTCATTTCTGAAGGCTGTATTATATCTTGCCTTGTCTCTGTGTGGTCACCTATGCTTGTGTAAATAGAGTAATGAGCTACATCCTCTTTGAGAGGAGTAGTGGGACAGGATGCGAGCAGCAAAGAATTGGTCCCTCTATGTCCCAGACAACTCCCAACATCCTTCCGGCCATGTCCACTCCACAAGGACAATGTTTTCCTTTATTTGCCTTTCCTTATGTCAGTCTCTCCTGTTTCTCTGTTTTCTGTGTGTTGCACCAGACCCGTGTGAACAGCTGTAACCACAGGGAAAGTATAAAGCCAGCTATTACTGTCAGCTGGAACCTCAGACCTGACCACATCGCTTTCCTAGGTATGTAAGGAAATCCACCTTGGGCTTAAACAGAGCTCTAGGGCTGGCATTCCAGTGCATTCAGCTTGGATATTTCTCAGGGCATGGCAATTGCATGGGAAGAGCACTTGCTGTGTTGACTGCAGTGCAGAGTGCCAAAAAAGTGCAATTAAACCACCTTATTGGCACAGAAAGCATTTGTAGTTTGAGTAATGATTTCTCTTATTGAATTAGAGAAGACACTATTATGGATGTATCCAATCAGGGATAAAACCTAAGGCAAGTTGTCTAAAACCAGTGTATTTTTTTTATTTGGAATTGGCTCCATTTTTGTTTAGGTACCAAATTTCTTGAAATCAGCTTAATCCCTCAATTGTGTACCAGAACTCTTAAGAATCTCCTCAAATTTTCTCTCTCCTCTCTCATGTAGGCTCATATCCCTGCCCACTTAAAATTTGTGAGCAATCTTTCCTAATGTAGTCTCCACTCTGCCAGTAAATGAATTTGCTGTGTATTCAGTTTCTGTCAAATCACTTTGGTTCTCTGTGTTTTATCCATCCTCTCTCCTATTCTGCATCCTCCTTAAAAATGATGACTTACATTTGGCCACGACAAGAGGGAAGTTTAATTTGTGCTATACTTCTTTATACTTTAATTGTCAAACTCTTGAAGCAGAATTGTCCTAATGACGTGTTTCAACTACGTCTTCAAATAAAGTCCCATGTTCTTGAGTGAGCAACACTGACTGTCATACAGGCTTTTTTGCTTATTTCCCCCTTTCTCTTTTTGTTTCTCTTTAGATGGGGGACCACTTTATAATTTTATGTGCTGCAAGCACACAGTAGTCAGCTAATCCCCTTGTTTGAGGGCTGTTTATCTTTGCACCATTTTGATGCTTTCTAGTCACACTGCAAACACGTCAAATGGAAGAGTCCTTAACAGTGAAAAATCACAGTTTCGATTGGAGCTGAATCATATGGATCAGCCGTCAGTATCCGGGGAGGATGAGGTGCTGCAGCTCAATAAGCACTGGAGGTACACATGACCCTGGCATGGGATGCCCATCCATCACTGGGTGATTGATACGAGACCCAGAGCTGCTTTCTAGAGTAAAAGACCCCCTGAGTAAAAAGATTTGAACTCTTTGTGGGATAGCTCAGGATAAGAGTCATCTCTGCTGTTTGCAAGCAGCATTTCAAATTATGGTATTGACATAATATAGAATATACCTGTGAGAAGAGATCCCTGCATGACCTGGCCTACACAGCAGCTTTAAGCCGTGCATTTCCCAAGCTTGAGGTTAAAATTACAAATCATGTCTGTAGATATTGTTCGATGCCACTCTCCTTGGCTCATCTTGTTTCTAACTAAAAAACCTGAGATTATGGTGAAATATGCAAAACATGAGAGTACAAAAGCAGCGTGATGTTCTCTTGGTGTGAAGAAAACAGACACTGATGGATCTGGTTATGAAGAACTTTTGACTGAAATGCACTAAAAGCATGAGGGGTGGGCAGCTAGTCAGGAGTGCAAGGCTAGGGATATAAATTCTCATCTTGGCCAGAAGGGCAAGCATTTTCTCTACAAAATATGCAAAAGAACAATGTATTTCTTTAGCTTTCATCCCCTTGTTGACTGAATAATTCAAAGCAATAAAATTCCCTTGGGGGAAAAATCTGTGAATCTCCATCTTTCCAGTGTGATTCAAGTCAAAATGTCAGTTTTTGCTTCATTCTGTAAATAATGGAAACAGTGATGTGTATGTGTGCACGTGTCCAGTTACAGCTAATGATCTCTCTCTAAATGCAATGGGCTAAATTAGTCACTGGTGGAGATATGCCTCTTCTTGGGCTTGGAATTTTGTTCTTGGAATTAATTGGCCAATGTAAAGCTTTTCCCAAATCTTGTATTTCCTGTCCTACCAAAACTCTGTGGGGCCCAAGTGTTTTGCTGTGAATATCAAACAGCGGTGCATTGCCAGAAAAGACATCATGGGAGGTTAATATTTGTGGGAATTAAGGTACATTTCATCATTTGAGGTCAGAGGGTTGATTTCAAGGTCTTGTCTTGTTTTATTTGCCATAGAATCATGGCTTTGGGCACACTCCTTGCAGATAATAACCAGCAATTATAAACCTTTAAATGTTGTGGGCATGAGACTTTTTTTTTTTTTCATTTCCTATATAATTTACTTACCCAGAAAAGCTTAGCTCAAATCTCATTTACCATCTGGAAATCTGTGTGGTCCAGCTTTTCACTGCATGATTGAATCCAAGAATGCAGAAGGTAACAATAAATTCCTTGAAAACAGTATATATAACACAGGGGCAGGGGTACAGTCCTCTTGTAGCCAGCTAAAATTGGTGGCCCACCTTTGTGGGCCTTCCTCAAGGAAATTAGTTTTTGTTTTCTTGCCAGTCCAAAAAACTTCTAAACTGTGAAGCAACTGAACAATTTTCTAAGAGGTATGAGCCTCAGGGTTACTAGGACTCCAGTCTGGACTCCAAGACTTCAAGTGATCTGTCCTTTTCTGTCTTTTTGGGGCAACAAAAGCCGCTGGAAACTGGTGCTGTGAGGAAAAACTCGTTCTGATACCACCCTTGATCAAGCCCCTCATGATGCACAGAGTGAGGAGAGGGTCCAATGAAACTGGTTGTATTTATTTGTTCCCCCCACTGATGAATGGCCAGTTCAGACTGGGTGGGTGGATCTTTCAGTTCTGTGGAGTTTGTTCAGCTGTAGCTTCTAGGCTCTTCCTGTTTCCTTGATAAAATCAAGGATAAAACTGGCTCGTGCTTTTCCTCTCTGTCCACCTTGTCCTTGCACGACCATGAAAGCTGAAGGAGAAGTTAAAAAGCATAACTTGATAATGATTTATTTATTTTAAAATATGAGCAGGGAAGCGGATGTCCTCTTGTAGTTTATAAAAATATATTAATTAGCAATCTTGACTCACAGAGAGCGTGAATGGGAAATTTACCTGTCAGCAAAGTTTGAAGGGTGCTTTAGGAACCAGTATGCCTGCAGAATATAAAGGAAAAACAGAGCTTTTCATCAATCTGCAGAGCTTAGGCTGAACTCTGACAGTCCTTCCACTCCCTCCTCCCCTCAGGGTCTCACCCTTCACAAACAGAGAGTTTATTGCTGTAAAAAATCCACCCACCCAAACTCTTGTGTGAGGGTGCCGTGCATGGGGAGAGCTGCCATGGTGACAGAGCTCTGGAGCTGCTCCTGCAGAGCTCCTGGATGAAGATCCATCACCAGCTGACTGATATGTGACCCACAGGTACCACATATGTTACCTAGTGACCAGTCACTTAATTATAGGCTAGGTGACACGTTTATAAGGGTGAACTTTAGCGTGCTATTAGGGAATGGACAGATGAACTATACCGGTGCCCTCCGGGTAGATTTCACCCAGACTCTTCTGCCTCTGCGGAGCCATTACACAGTAATTAGGGTGGTTTTTAAGTAGGATGCAAGGAGTTAAATGACTAACCTTATTATTGCTTCATTTGTCACTGTGATAAGTGCCGCTTTGGGGGAGGTGGATTGGAAGAAACAGAGAGAGAGAGGAAGAAAAGAGAACATGAGAGGTGTAAAGTCTCTTCTTTCCTAAGTTCACATGTGGAGAGCAAGTTGATGAAGAAAAGTGTGGATTTTCCAAAGTTAAGACTGGAAAAATCTTTGAACAATCTCATTTTTTTGCTTTAATAATTGAAATGCCCATGAGGTGATGTCAGTTTCATGATGGTGTATTGTTATAATGGTGTTTTTGTACTAATAATTTCCTTTATAATCCTAAGAACAAAATATGTATCTTGTGGACACGTTTAAATTCACTGAGGTCCTTTCAGAATATCTTTTGGGTGTTTTTTTTTAGTTTTTCCTGTAGAAAGAAGTAGATGAACACAGAGCTGAGATACAGGACTCTCCATCTCCTCTGAGCTGGAACATAATCACACCTTTAAAGCAAGCTACTTGGCCCTCTGTGCTGCTGGTAGGGTTGTCTGGTGTCTGCCCTCGCTGGTGTTGTGGCAGCTGCTGCAGTTCTTTTTCTTGTTGGAGTGTGGCAAAACTCCAGCCCCGCCCTTCTGGTGAGCCTTTGATTTAGCAACAGGGTGAGCATGTGCTGATTTACTGGCTTTTCTCACGCACACTCAAGTCAAGGACTCAAATATCCACAATTACAGCCTGTCATTTGCTTCTGGGTTACTGGGGAAGAATTCACCTTCTCTGCAGTCTTTGTGTTGGATGTGTCAGTCTTGGAAAAATGTTTTTCTAATTAATTGCACGGGGATTTTGTTGCAGAGGGGAAATGAATTGTCTTCATTAATCTGGGTTTAACATCCAATTGTTCTTGAAATTTTAAATGCAGCCTTGAAGCACGGAGTGTTGTGAGTCACTTGTTGGTTATAATGCCAGCTGGTTCTTTGCAGTGTTTATACGTGGAGTGGCTGCTTGAGGACAGATTTTTACCAGTGCCCTCAGTTTCCTTTCATTCACTCTGCTGAGTCTCTTTTCAAGCAGGAATAGTTGGAGGAAAAAGCTGCAGGGAAGATTTGCCTTGTTCTTTAGGAGGTAATAATTGCTGAAGGGTATCGCTAATTGAAGGGAAGGAGATAAGTTTGAACTTCTCAACCTGTGCTTTGCCCCAGCTGGCTGGGAGCCAGTTCTGATCCAGGAGCAATGGAGGTGCTTTAACCAGTGATGTGTGAGAGCTAATATGTCCTGCTAGGATAAATGCAAGTGAGATGGATGTAAAGATAATTTTTTTTAGGGCTTTATATGCTCCAGTTGATTGATCAAGGGGAACACAGTTATGCCCTTACTGTACCTGTGCTGCAATGTACCTAATTTTCTTGAAAAGCTGAGGCCTTGGAGGTATTAAATGTTTCATTAAATTGGCCACAACCTTAATTCAATGCAGTGGGGCTCTTGTCTCTTCAGGATCAGCCTTATGGCAGAGAAAAATGTGATCATTGATACCAAAACCCCTGAAAGTTGGCATTATTTTTTCACTTAATTGTGGCAATGATTACTGCTAGCATTTAAAGGCTTTAGAAACATTTGAAGATTCTTTGCCCTTTACTGCTTCTAACTTTTGTTTGTGAAAATGGTAATGGGAAGGAATTAAATGTTAAAAAAAGTGATTTAGGAGTTCTTCCTTCCCTCAAAAAAACCCTGAAAACCAAACCTTATATATACAATACCTAGCTGTGACTGGGAAGATGGAAAACACGTGGAGTTCTCAATCAGGTTTAATTCACCAGGACATCAAGGCAGACATGGATTCTCTCCCTTCTCCACCCTTTAATGTGCGATTATCAGGTACAGTATATTTTTATTTAAATTGTCTTTTCAGCCCTTCTAAAGGAGCAGGGATGTATTTAGGAGCTCCAGCTGTCCAAAGTATTTGTGATGACTCCCAAAGTGTTATTTCAGCTTTCTTCTTTCCTTGGTGTATTTTAGGGTGGGATTTAGACACCCAGCCGTATGTGCCTGCTGCTGGTTTTGTCAGCTGATGCCAGGCTGCCTGTCCTACAGCTTTTACACCAAAACACCATGAGTTTGCTGTGGGTTCCAATACATCTGTACATCTCACTGCCCACCTTTGTCAAGTGGAAAGGGTGGCTCCTCTCTTGGGAAGCAGAGTTTACCACAAAACATCACCATGAAGTAGCCAGGCTGTGCATGCCTGGGCTGCCACAGCAGATGAATGTGCACCTGGCAGGGTGACATTTCAGTTTGTTTAAATAAATGCAAGAGAAACAGTTTAAGGAAGATTGAAATGTACCACACCTTCCAGCTTTTTTTCAGTATGGTTTTATCAATGTGCTGATGGCAAAGCAGAGCTGCTGTGAGTTCCATGGAACTCCTGTGTTCAGCTGAGTTCTAAGGACTCTGGAATGATGAACATCAGTGGCTCAGCTTTATAGAGGGGTAGTTTTGCAACCACCCTCAGCCTCTGTGCTTGTTTTTTAACTGGCCTCCCCTGAAAATGTTTCATTTTTTATTTCTGTTTCCTTAAAGTATAAATGTTTTCACCCAGTAAAAGACTGCATGGACCTAATTCTGAGCTCAAGTAGCTGCACTTTAAATTTGTTCTAAGATTTTCACAGTGTCCTTACTAGAACCTTTGGCAGCTTTTTCCTTCTTTGGGTTCAAATTCTACCTTTTATACTGAGAAATCTATGGAGAGAGAAATCCTTTCAGAGCTGAGATCAAAGGGAACACAGTCTGAATGCCATTGCTGTCTGCCTTCAAACAAACAAACAGCACATGACCCCACACAAACAAATCAACCAACCTCTTATGGTAGTGGAACCCAATTAAAGCACTCTATCCATGGGGAAATGCTGGTTTTAGATCTTTGTGTAGCTGCCTGTCTTGCACTGTGTAGGTGGACCTGGTGTTATCCTGTGCTACTGCTCTCTCATCACAACAGCTATCTCACCACTCCTTTCCCAGAGCAGTCCGACACTGGAGTTTCCAGGTAGCTCTTTTAGCTGCTCTTAACCTCTGAATACCAATATTTCCAGCTTTAGGATTAAGATCCAGCAGAAAAGTGGGATTTTTTTGGGCAGCAAGGTGCACGTGGGGCAGGGTGTTGGGAGGTGAATGACCCACATGGAAGGTCTGGTGATGAACCTCCACTTAGTGTGTCTCATGGTCGAGACATCAGCGCTTCCCAGCACAGTGTGACCACTTCCACTGACCTATTTGTAGGGGACTCCTTTCTCTGGGAGAAGGGAGAGAAGGCTGTGGTGTGGTCTGGCTGCAGCTGGACCACATCTGCCTCCAGGAGCTGCTCAGCAGCTTCCACCTGCCCCACGCTGAATCCCCCTGGGGAGGTGAAGCAAGGTGGTCAGCTGAGGAAAAATCCCCCAAATTAGCTGATTTCCCCGAATTCCTGTCACTGAAAGGGGCTTTGGGGATTCCAGGCTCCAGGGAGTGCCTTTAAGGGTGGTTATAGCAGTATTACATTGTCCATTGGCAGGTATGGATCAAACAGGTAACATCAGGTTTCTGATAAATATCCTGTGGTATGACATGATTGATTTCAACTGTCAGCTATGATTAGGTGACTCTTGGGAGCTTGGCTGTAAGAGAACCTTCAGTCTTAGATGTACAAAAGCCACTTTCTTAAGGGCTGTTATGTAACTTTTTTGTTATTTTTTTTTTCATACTGAAGTGACTTAAGTAGCAGATTAATTTTCTCATAGCAAATACAGAAAAAAACCAATAATTAAAAAGTTGTTGGAAAACCTCAGTTTGTGGTTAAAAATGTCAAAAGTCTTTCTGTCACAGCAAAATACCAGGAAATAAATGTTTATGTGTTTGTCTGATACCGCAAAATCATTGTATCCCCTATTCATATTTCCAAAATAACATTAAGTTCTCCAACAAGTTATAGGTGGAAATATTTCCAAAAGTCTTACAAGCTTTTGAGGGTAACTGTCATTGAAGGTTTTTTCAAAAAAAAATTAATTATGGCATTTTTTGAAAAGGGTCCATCTTCAAATTAAAAACATGTTAAACTTGATGTCACAGATGACTTAACAGGAACAAATAATTTTAAAGAAAAATACTTTTGCCTGAAAAGATTTTGACCATTGAAAAGCTGTAACTTCTCTTACACTTGAAACTTGTTTTGATATACTTAACAAAACAGCAGGGAATTTCAAATTTCTGCCATCAGATTGGACTCTTTACAGTCATGCAAAATAAAATTCAAGATTTCTCATGGCAGAAGGTTTTCATTTTATGTTTGGAACGTGGGAAATGGTTTTACTTTTGCCCATAGCCCTAACATTAGAGATGGTGGGGGTGCCCAAAGTCCAGGTGAAATCATCTGGGGTAACTGATACTTCTAAAACTTGTGTTGCTGGACATACAGGGAAGCTGATGCTCATTAATGAACTTGGAAAAGCAATTAGTAACAACCTTCCAGGATGAATTTTATGCTGATTGCTGCATATCCTCAGCTGTTTGAAACTCTTCCACATCCCAAGATTGGATTCAACCTTAAAAATTATATAGCTTACCTAATACTAACATCTGCAAATGAATGAAAGTAGATTTTATTTTGCTGCTGGAAAGGTGAGTGGGACAGGAACAGAAGCAGGAGGGAGGAGGGCACATTGCAGCCCTGCAGCTGCTGGAGGTGTGGAGAAACCCAAACCACGCAGCACCATCAGGAAATTCCATGGCTGAGTTGGAAGCTGGTACCCAGGGTCTTTGGGGTCGGCAAATTAATTTCAGATGACTCTGAAATTTGCCTCCTAGATAAATAGTCCAAGTATTCTGAAATGAGCGTGTAATTTAAAACAGCGTGGCGTATTCAGGGAATTAGAAACCAAAAAAAATAGTTGGGGTGTGGGTGGAGAAAAATCGCAATTCAAAACTGTGATTTCTTGAAGAAAACCAAGAACTAAAGTGTTGACAGGAAAATTCAGGCAGTTATCAAGTCCAAGGGTGTCAATGAAATCATTAAAAGCATATAATACGAAGTGGTCCCTGACTGCTGTGATGGACGTGGGGTTGCCCTACCTACTCTGTGCTGCTTTTCAATAACAACACCAACATCAGGGTTTGGACTGGGCCAGGACTCACAAGAGTTCTGTACTGGCCTTTCTTTTATTATTTCACTTCATTACTGAGTCCAGTCTTTAGTGATGATCTGGGGAGGAGAGCTGGGTTTAACCTCCCGCTCCTGTTGCCTCCTAATCAAGAATGCTGCCTTGAGGGGAGGAGATGAGGGTGGGTGAGAGGTTGGGTGAACTGGAAAGGGAAGCTCATGGGGAGGTGTGTTACTGTGCCTGCTCTGCTTTGTTGGAGAAGGTGCCTTTTCCATCTCTTTTCCTTGGGACCAAGTCCTGCGTATCCCCAGTTCTACAGGAAGTTATGGCTCCTGTTTTCCATGTTGGTTTTATGTACTTCATGGATGTATCAGATCTCATTGTCTCATCACTGGCTTGTGAACCCCCTGAGATAGGAAGGCAGCTAGACCTCAGTTCCATCTCAGCATTTCCCAGTACCCATGTGGGGAGGGGACCAGGGTGAACACTGGTGCCAGTGCAGGAGGGTGTGGAATAAATTCCAGCCAGGAATGAGTGGAATAGCACAACTTGTTCATGAGGATGGGTTTGGGACATACTGAGTAGGTTGCAGTAGGATCCAGCTCCACGATTATTGTACCTATCAGACAAACAAGGTTGTCTTGTGTGCTGTTACCTGCTTGATAGATACTCTCAGCAAAATTAATTTCTAGTCTAACTGTGAATTCCAAGATGGAAAATAAATTTGTATTCAAACTTAAAGGCATTTAGGAAAAAATAAATATTTGGAAACATCTAGAAAACCCCTGCTTTTGAGAAAAGTCGAATGCGTAGCTTTAACCTCTGCTGTAAATCATCTCACCCCTCTGGGGTTTGAACTTTTATCAATTTCTGAAAATGAGCTTCAAGTCTGTTCTGTATTGATCATTTACCCCACGTCAATAATAGCTGTTGTGAAGGTGAGCCTTGCTTGAAATTCACGTTAATGGTATTCATGGAGGAAGGAGAGAGGGAATGTGTGTGAACAGTTAGAGATTTATTCCAAATTCTCCAGTTAAAATCTTTAAAGAGTAGTAGCTTGAATATTATTTATGGTGTTGCTGTTCCGTAGGCCTTTGATTCTCTAGAAATGCTACTCAAAAGCAATTTTATTTTTAATTTTAAATCAAAATATACCAAAGAATTATTTCTTATATCATATTCATAATTCTGTTGAGCATCTCAGAAGAAAAAGGATGAAGTCACCTGAAACCTGGTTAAAATCCCTTAAAGAAAAATTTAAATCTACCTCAGCTTTTAAGGCCCTGTCACAGGACTTTAAACACAGAGCATTAACTATTTGATTTTAAGGAAAAAAGTTTCTTTCAAACAAGAAATAAATATCTGCTTCCAGAACTTTTTGGAGTTCTTATTGATAAAAATTAAAAATGTGGATTATAAAAAAGAATCCACTCATTTTCTTATTTCCCAAATAATTGTTTTTCAACCAGAACAAGAAAAGCTCACAAAGACAATATCCACAGAATTTTTCCTTAATTTCCTTACAAATTTTAAGGGAAAATGATCTTTAACCAGCATTTATTTGAGTTCCAATTGAAATTATAACATTTGCTGCCCTTCTGAGCTACTTTTTTGCCACTTCCAATACAGACAAATAAACCAGTCATGAAGCTGTTCTGCTGCTTTATTTTGAGCCCTTTACAGGAGGGTTCCCACAAATGTGGGGAAACCCAAGTTTGTGACAGAATTTCATGTAGTGATCAACCAGGCTGCAATCCTGGATTGAGGATCTGTTAGGCATGGGATAAATGAGATTAAAACACCCTTGATATGGAATATCTGGTGTTTCATGTCTCTGTCATATAGCCCATGTACAGCAGACCAATCTGTGGGTGTGTGTAATTTGTTTTGAACTCAAAGAGAATTTTGTAATTACTTTTCCCTCTTCTATTTTCTGAAAGCAAATAAAATTCAGAATATTTTTGTTTAAACATTTATTTTAGATCACCCCTAAATAGGTTTATTGTTGGTGTTGTTATTATCATTCAGATATGAGTGCCAGTCTCTTTTGGTGGTTTGGAAAGTGGAGATCAATGCTTGTTAACATGTACCAGAGTTTGATATTAACTTGTGGGAAGGGGATTGGGTGAGTTGGTCAGGGATTGGCCTGAAGTGTTGGGGTCTCCCATGGGATTGCTGAGATGATGGCAGAAAATTGTGTATGAGTTTACAGAAGGGGAATTATATGGCTACAAATTAATGTACTTTTGTTACAATATACACATGTTATATACAATCTATTTTATATGTTATATATAATGCATTATAGGCTTGTATGTATATAAAAATTTGCAATACATCTTTATATATATATATATTTATGCTTGTTGATCTGCATATTACAAACAGAACCAATATTATCATGAAGTGGGGTTGAGCCCAAGTTAGATTTTAGATAATCTGTGAAAGGAGTTAATTAATTGTGAATCGTTTCTCCTGGAAGTCCAAGGTGGAGAGCCCTGTGGTAAGAAATGTCACCCCAGCAAATCGATGTTTCATTAGCATGTCTATGGGAGATGTCTGTTCTGTTTTGCACATAAAATGAAACAAGAGCTTTCATCTCCCTCTCTGCCTCACTCTGCCTTTGAGAGGGAATAAGTGGCTTTGTTCATTAAACTCCAAACTTTCACTGCTCTACATCCCCCTGTGCTTTTTTTCTCTTACTCTAAAGCTCTCAATCAATTTAAAAGGAGAGAACCTCTATTAAGGACAAGTGTCAGGTAAATGTTTATTTCCATAATGCATTTATTAAGGTATAAATAGAGGGAAATGTAGCTGCAAGGACAGGAATTTACTTTCCATATTTGTGCTCATGAACTTCTGCATTGAAGTTTCTGCAGAAAAGTCAGGCTGTTTGCAGTACTTATTTTCAGCATCAGGCAGATTACTGAAGGAACAATGATTTGCATCTTTTAGTCTGAAGTCTGGATTTTGGCAGTGCTATTTCCAATACTTTCCAAGTTTAGTCAATAATTTCTGGAAGGAGGGCAGATGGCAGCAGTGTTTATACAGGTCAGGTGATGCATCTAATGAAAATAGACTTGAAATAGGTCAGATATGTTCCAAACATGAAGAAGATATTGCAAGAAGGGACTTTCAGTCCATTCCTGCCCAGTACTGGTTTGTTTTGAAGCCTTGCCAAATGCATTTTATAACATGCTTGTCTATCCTCAGCTGTCAGAATCTTAACAGCCTAACTCTAACCCCACCTCAATTTTGGACATGATGAAATGATAACTATCAATAGCATTACTTATAATTATCCCACTAAACAATTAAGTAGTGGTTTGGTGTACAATCTTAAGAACACATCTCATTTGGCTTAACTACAGAAGTGTCTGTTTAGTCTCCTTTTTGCTTGGCTATATAGATGCAAATCAAGGTATATCATAAAACATTTACCTACTTTAAAGTACTCCTTGTGACATTAGAATTAGTCCAGTCCATCATTATATAAGTAAACTGTCTGTGACTCTGAATAATTTGGTATAATTCTTAGCAGCCACATTTCTGATTCTTTTTTTTTCCATTATTCTTGTGGGCTTCAGCTCATTAACCAATTATGGGTCTGTTAGCAAGATATTGATATTGTATGCACTGGTGCCACTTGTCATGACTTTAAATTTTGCATTACCTGTATATTTTCCTCAAAACCCAGTTCCTGGGTTCATGTTATTAATGAGATTCTTAGCTGCATCTTAAATAAATTCAAGACCTGCAGGCTCTCAAATGTAGATGTGAAACTCAAAAGCACCCTGGAAGATTAAAAAATAGAAAGCAAAGAGAGTAAGTCTCAAATCTCATGATTTTCAGGGCATAACTCTATTTTTCTTGAATCCATTGGTTTGGCAATATTTTTCTTCTAACTGAACAAACATTAAATACCCAGGTTTGTGTCTTGGATCTGCCTTCTTTGTGCAGCACGTGTTCACTGTGCAGATAAGATAAGAGTGTTGAGAAAACCTAAGAGAACAGGTTTTTTTTCCCCATTTTCTGTATTCTGCTTTTGGGAAACAACTAAAAATCTCAGCCCTAGCCAGAAATTTGGCTGATACACAGATATTTCACAGCAAGTTTTCAGAATGAGGCCCATATATATTCCCACAAACAATTGCAAAGAGTTTCATTCTTTCAAGTGCTTGGCTCCTTCACCCTTTCCACACAAGGTTCATTTTGAATTCTTTTGGCTGGGCCTGGGTAAGACTTAGAGGGAGAGCTGTTCGTTATGGAGACAGAGACACATTTGAAATACAGATGTTTAAAATTATTTGGCTTTGTTTTTTGTAAAAGCTGGGGAACCTTCGACCTGTCCATGCTTATGTGTCTGCTTTGGCATTTTTTCAGCAATGAACAGTGAAATCACCATAGTTAAACATAACTATGTCTTCTTCAGAAGTTACCTCTTCTCTCTTGGAGCATGTCCATTAAGAGATTCTGTACCCAGACTAAATTTGTCTGCATAGGTTTAAATTGAGTAAGAGGGATCTTAAGTCACTTGCTGGTATTTGCCTTCTCTTTGCATACAGTAATTTCATAGACTGGTTTCTTGATTTCCTCTTTTCTCTTCTTTTTCATCAGCATAAACAATTTTTTGAGTAGTTGCTTCTGATTTTGTGTTACTGAATTGAACTTCTTGGACTCATCAAAGAGATGCTGTAGTTGAGAGTGCTTCTGATCCAGGGGAATTTTTCCAGTGGATTTTCCAGGCTGGGGAAGTACAGTAAGTATCTTCCTATCCCAAACAGGCACCTGTGGCTTGATGATTAGATTGAAAATTGAAGATCTTTGACAAGATAAAAATCTCAGCATCAGGTTCTACTCCACCTAACCGAAAAAAGGCCACGTGCTTGTTGATTGAAGCAGCTCCTCAGCTTGATTGTAACAATGTAAGTTTGGAAACAAGGACAATAATTAACCATGACTGTACTATTGGATGTGTGCATGTGTAATTAACAAAGCAGACATTTTTGTGTATGTGGCTCTACTTATTTGCTCGTGAAAACTCCCCACCATTTTCATCAGCATATTAAGGTTAATTAAAATGAATTCTATTTGTATTGACTGGCTTTTCATGTATGCGAAGTTTGTACGAATCAAGTGTGTGGCCAGGGCCTTCCTCCCTATAAAATCCATAATGTTTGCTTTCAGAGCTGGGGGAAAAAAGAATCAAAATTGCAGGCTGTTTGAAATTTAAATCAGAGCAATGCTGGTCAATAGTATCAAGGTTATGGTGCCCTGGAAGGTTTTGATTGGGGGTTCCAGGTGCATGCTGGGTGAAAATGACATTAAAGGTCAGGAAAATGGAGTTTTAGGATTTCTTTTTTGGTTAATGTGAGATTTCTGGCTGGGAAAAAAAAATGGAGTAGAATAATAGAGTAGATATGAAGAGGTTTAATGATGGTGTCTGGCCTGTGCTGAGGGAGCGCACAGGCCTGGTGTTTGCACCCTGCTGTTGTGAGGTTTCCCCAGATGAGATTAGAGCTTTCTTATATTAAGCCCTGAACAAACACTCAACAAGACATAAATGCTGTCCTGAGGAGTTTGCAGCTGTAAGGAATGGGCCTGATAGGCTGTGTGAGAAGGGAAACACAAGCACAGGAAGGTGGGGTGACCTGCTGGGGCCGTGTTGTAGGCCGTGATCATGCAGCTGGAAGTGAACCCAACATCCCTAAGACAGCACCACAACTCTCTGCCTGCACTCCTTGCAGTTTCTTCCTAGCTCCTGGAATTCTACCAGGTGCTTAAATGGTTACAGACTGAATAGACTGTGTGGGATTTTGCTTGATCAAACAGCATCGTCATGAAACTTTATCTGAAGTCCTGACTGATGCAGCAGGCATTGGCAATGTGTGTTACTTGAACAGGACCCCAGAGCTCTCAGGTGGGCCTGCCTGTTCCTCTTCCTTAAAGTGAGCTCTTCAGAAAAACATTTTAAATAGCAAAAGATGTCTTTTATTGGACCACAAGCTAAGAAAGTATATAGATGCTTTAAAACAGCATAAATTCAGATCAAGATCCAGATTTGACTTGGGTTAAGACAGAATAAATTAAGGACAATATAAACAAATTCTCTTTTCTTTGCTCTCTCATGCAGATAGATCTTCAGATTTGCTCTGATTTCAGTAATTCATTTGCTTTCTGCATGACAACAAAGTCAAGGCAGTCCTTTTTAAGTGCCTATTTCAACTAATTCCATCCACCCACCCCCCTCCAAGGAGCCTGCTGTGGATCCCTCCCTGCTGCTCTCAGGACAGATCCCTCCCTGTGTCTGCTCCTGCTTGTCTGTGTGTCCATCCATCCCTCCCTCCCTGCACTGCAGGGACTGGGCACACTCAGTGTCCCAAGGCTTGGGCTCCTCTCCCACGCTGCTTTCTGGGCAGGGTTTTGTGGGACAAGGTGCCCAGCTTTTCAGAGGAGCATCACACATGGCCAGCCCTAAGCAAACAGAGCCAGTGCTGTCTGTCACATTGACCATTTCATTTGTCCGTGCTGAACTCCTGGTCAGCGCAGTGGGAGGATATGGGCAAATGGCAGCTCTTGCAGTTATTGTTGCAGATATCTGCAGGCTCAGGACAGTACTTCTACATGGCCTTACTCTTGATTTATGTTCCTTTGGTTTATTCCCCAGGGAGGGAAATCTCTACAGGGTGTAAATCAGATTTTTTTTCCCCTTCCTTTTTTTGCAGAGACTCTGGCTCATAATTCTTTCAAATGTAAATCTGAACATAATTCTGCAACAGGAATGGGTTCTATGGCTAATCATGTGGCTTCAGGCTTTATATCTCTCTAAAGCTTCAGGCCATTCCTGCAGAAATATACAGAACATCTTCCAAAGAATAAAACAGTAATGTCCTGTATCATCCAATTGCTTTTTCATAAGCCCTGGGAAAGGTGAACATATTTTAGTTTGCTTATGTAACAGTTCTATGATCTAAAAAGAAGAAAAGCAAAATGTAGGAAGAAATTTTTTTCCCATTAAAGCTGGCTTTTAATCTCCTTCTTTGACAAATGCAGTTGATACTGATGGTATTTTTCCATTCCTGTCTACTCCCAGTAAGACTGAACGATCTGCTTCTGTCTCTCTTGGCTCTGATAATGTTTTTGTACTAACATAACATAATGCCATACAATTAGAAATTATATGTTAGCTGTTAGTCATAGCCCAGTGAGTTTACATTAGACAAAAGAAATTAAATGGGAACCAGAGGAGACCTAGTAAGTGCAGTTTATGTTGCTTTTTTATACTCGGAAATATCACATTTCTATTGATGAGCATCATTTATGCCTGTATGGGGAAACTAACAGTGCTACAGGCAAAAGAATCCCTGGTCATTTCTTCAATTTCAAATCATGCAGAGTTTGTAAATGCAAAGTTAAGGGAGTTTTTCTTCTGTCTTGGAATTGATGGGTTGCTTCAAAATTTGTATTCACACCCTGAAAGGAAATAGAATTATTTTTAGCCTTGTTTTTAACATTAAATGATGCTGTGTAAATGGTTTTGTTCTAGGGAGCTCATAGTATAGTGAGGAATTTGGTTCCTTGGGTGTTTGTCCTGGTGGAAGCTTTGCTTTAGAAGGCTTTGCTCAGTCAGACCAGGGGCACTCCTGGTCTGGTGCTGATTTGTTGAATTATTCTGTTTTATAATTGCATTAATTTCTGCCCCTCTTGCTTCTGGATATAATATATTCATAATATAATATGTCCTGGATATAATATGTGTTCATAAGATATTTGTCTTTCTAAAGTTTGGAAGGTTAGATTTGATTGCTTAAGCATATTCATGATGGTTTAAGGTAAAATAAATTGTGCTTTTTTAGCTGAGGTTTCCAAAGTTACCATGTAGTCTTAGATTAGCTCCACCTATTGCAAGAGGACTCCTGTGCTTCACTTATGCTTGGCCACAGGATGTTGCAACTCTTTTCTTCTCTCTATTCCCAAGCAGGTGTGAAAGATTAGCCAATCTGTTTTGTTTGTGAGTGAAAGTTAGTAAAGAATAAAAAAAGGGGTGGATGGAGAATCCTGGATTTACTACTGTAATTTTTGGAAATTCTGTTAGTATGGTAAATATTGAAGCCATTTCATGGTGGTGGTATAGACTTTTCTGAGTTTAATTCAATGCAAACCCAGGAAGAAACCCACCACAAAAACAAACCTGGTTTTGGAGTCTTTTGCTCACTAAGTATATCACTTGTAACCATTGTAAGAACAAGAGGCTTTATCTACCCTGATCTTTCTAAGATATTTTGTTTTTTGGTTTTTTTTGCAACTTTCAGATTGTCAGCTCAGGAAGTGATGGTTCTTGTGGTGATGTCATTTTAAAGACTGTACAGGTTGATTTCCATATTTATCAAAATACATGGATTTTTCTTACCTTTAACACCTGTGTTTGGGAGTTACAATCACTGCAGAGATGTTGGTACTTGGTTGATTCACTGGCCCTGTAAGTGGAGCTGGAGCTAAAGGCACAGAAAAGCCTCAGAGCAATCTAGAGCTGCTGCAGGGCAGACAGAAAATAACAAATGGCTCTTTCTAACTGCAGCTTCCTTGGTGCTCAGTGGGGCTTCCAGGTATCCCACAGTGCATGGATCCAGTCCTTTAACTTCTTAACTTTCATCTTCATCAAAGATAGATTTTGCATTTGGTTTCAGCTGTGGTTGAAGGTTCACATTTGTTGTTTTCATCCAAAAATATGTTATGGTCTGTATTTCAGACTAAAAATTTCCTGTTAAATCTGAACTCCAAGGTGGCTCCTGACCTGAAGGAAATCCTTTAAGATCCACCACATCTTCCTTGCTTTTGTTCTCAATTTCTAAAAATCTTCCTCACTTTTTGCATAGATTTCATTTTGGTAGGGTAGGAACAGGCTGTACTTTCTTGGAACAGCACACACTTGGAATGCCAAAAAGGTGTGTGAATTCTTCACTTGCAGAAGAATACTTATCTGTAACATTTCTCCTGGTTTTAATCCAGAATCCCTCCACACTCTTTCAGTTTACATCTGTGAATTTTTTAACCTTTTAAAGATGTAACACTACGGGCCTGTTCAGTCAGATAAAGAATTCCTCATATTTAATTTGATATTGCAACAAGTATTATTTTATAGCCATGTAAGGCTTTTATAGATACTAAGAGGGAATTTAATCCCTAGAATTTACCTTGTGTCTGCTTCAGCCTCTGCATTCTGTCAGTATTTCTGGGGTACCTCTTGGATTGAGCTGGGGTTCTGGTAGCACTCAAAACCACATCCTTTCACTTCTACTTGGACACATCCCTCACATTTTGCTGGATGAAAACATTTTGGCAAGGTTGCTAAGACAATAAGTTTATGGATCTGGAATTTTTAAGTGTAAATCTCAATCTGGGCCTTATTTAAAGGCTGTGTCCCCCAGTCATGGTGGCTCTCCAGTGCAGGCGAGGCTGATGTAGCTCTGGATGTTGCTTGCCAATATGCCATTCTTGGCAGCCTTGCAAGAAGAAACCTTACCATTCTGTCCAAGTCCTTGATGAAATCTAAGATTTAAAAATTAAAAAAAATCCCTATTCCGAAGCATTTGTGCCTTCCAAAAGGGTTGTGTTGTTTCATCCCAGCAGTCAGCACACTTCACTCTATGAAATTCACCCATTGCAGTATATATTTTTCAGTTTTCCAGCTACCTGTAAGTTAAGGAACCCTATGAGTAAGATCATTTGCATTTTTAATTCTACTGCATGTAAATGAATGGCTTCCTCCTTGTGACAGGTTGGTGAGATACCAAAACTGTCAAGGCTGTAAATTTTGCACCAGACTGGCTCATGTGCCAACCACCATTTCAGCACCAGGGTGCCCAATGACAGGTCTTTAGTGGGTATTGACTGCAAACAGACTCTCTTGCCTTCCTGCCAAAGTATTCTTTGACCCCAAATGCCCTCTGAGCCCCTCTGAAGCACAGGCACATCAGCTCAGGCTTTACAAGTTTTGTATTTTCCCCTGGAACATGGAGCTGAATTCCTGGCCCCCTTGCTGGCAAATAAAAGCACAAACAAAACAACCCCTTCCCACACTTTTAGGATGAATGAGAGTCTGCTGTGGTTATGCTTTTAGGAGGAGGTATGAAAACAGGCTCCTGATCTGAGTGCTAAAAAGGGCTTTCTGCCTTAAGTGGCAAATGCCACTCTGACAAAGGATTAGTCAAACTTTGAAGGTCGAAGTGGGGTTCGGGAGCTCTGTCTGAAGCTCCTTTTTTCATCTGAAAAAGGGACCTTCAAAGAGAAATTTCAATACTTGACATGCAGCTTTCCCCCCTCCGTTCCAGCCTTGCAAACAACGAAACAACCAATGACAACAGAGGGAAGGAAGACAAGAAAAGCATGTAAAACAGCTTGCATTCCCTTTCATTCAGTGCTGAGCTGCTCCTCAGGGCTGGGGCTTTCTTCTGTTTATTATCATTTTATTTCTTTTGCATATTTTTTGTTTTCTGCCAGGGAGAAACTCTTGTTTTCTACAGAGAGCAGCTTGGAAGTAGGATATCTGATACGGGAGTCTCTGTGTGTGTTAACCAAGAGCCAGATTTTCAGCAGTGCTCTGTATTCCACAGGCTGAATTTTCTCCCCTACCCACCCAGCTGCCACACAAAAATAACCAAGCCAGCCTGGTGTAGTTCCTCTTTGCGTAAAAAGAACACGAGAAGGAACCAGCAACAGGCGGAGTGAAATTGCCAAATTATTTAGAAATCTTTTCTGGCTCAGCTCTCTCTGCAGGTTGAATATTTCTAGACAGGCAGCCAAAGCTGCTGTGCTGCTGGCCAAGAACATGTCAGATTTCACCAGCTAAGCAGTGCAGGCTATGGGCAGGACGTGGCTGGGAGAGCTCCAAGGAAAACTCAGGTGCTGTAGGATGTGGTAATTACTAATTCAGTAAATAGACTTCTCCAAGTCACTGCAGCATCTGTGTCCCATCTAGGAGGATGTTGGGGCACTGCTGGCAAAAAGCACCAGGTAAAGTTTGGTAGGATAAATTATGAGCCCATAACACATTTTGGAATTATAAAGAAATATATATTGTGTGTCAGAATGGCATCAAGACCTTATAAAACTTGTTACCCTCTTTCCCCCACACTCCCAAAATTCCTCTGTAACCTGAGGTTGCATGGGCTAAGGTGCTCTCCTTACTTTTCAGAGATCCAAGTTCAAATTGCCCCTCTGGCATTGTTCCCTTTTCCACACACATGCTGTGCCTGCCAAAGTGCATGCCACTGTGGCACGGGGCTCCTTCCTTCTTCCTTTGACCACTGATTTTTATCTCTAGACAGGAATTAACATATAGGAACGGAAAAATTGTTTTATTAACATTTTCAGCTATAGCTGGAGCTGCAGGGCATGAGATTATTTCTGGTGAAGGGAAAATGAGGCTGGAATTCAGAACCCCACATGGCTTGTGTCTGGGACCTTGTCTGGGTTTCAATTTTTGGACTTCTTTGGCTTTCAGTAAGCAAAAACCTTAACTTCTAATAAGGTTCTACCTTCTGTTCTACCTTTTACCGTGCAGTTTCTCTGTAAAACATCTGATGCTTGTCTGCCTCAGCTTTTCCCACCTCCTAGAATTAGTTGGTGAAGCAGATCTGACTTCTTGAGACTGAAATCTCTGTCTGGTGAATAGTAAATCATAAGCAGCACCTCCCTGGGCAGTGGTAAAAACTGTTTATCTCCTTACCTGGGGGAAACTTATCCGTGTGTCTGCACACCTGTTTAAACAGCCCTGCAGGGGGGAGGATGTTAAGATGGCAAGAGAGATTTGAAACATGATTTAAACTTCGGAATAAACAGCTTTTCAAATGTATTATGATGTAAAATCTATGGTTTCAACATGAGAGGGTTTTATTTCAATAAAACTGAGGAGACCAAGAATTAATTTTCACCGCCTTGGCTAACACAGGGTAAAACCTGATTCAGTTTTTTTCATTTCAGGTAGAGTTTTTTTATCCCTGAGCCAGCTTATAAATTTGAAAAATGTTCCTTTTGCATTTGTGGCACTTTTTTGTACTATTAGTACTGCAGTTTGGACAAAAAAGCAAAATCCAAGCTAATGAAACAGAGTATCCTAGTTGATAATTTTTCCCTGCTGCTACTCAGAAATCATTCTATGATTCAAAGGGATAGGCTGAAGTTACTCCCTCTTCTGACCAGCCTTTGACAGGTTTTCTGCTGCTCTCTGTCTGAAATCAGCAGAGATTTTCTCATCACGAATGGATAAAATATATTAATTGTTTAAGTTCTTAAACATAAGTCTGTATAGGGAGAAGGGGTTAAGAAAAAATGTAGCTTTTCCTGCTGGATTTCCAAAAATACACAGTATTTCTAAAACCTATTGAGACCAAGAAGTATGAATTACCTTTGTTTTTGTGATGATTTTTTTTCTCTTCTGGTCATTGAAGATTCTCAGGAAGTTTTGAAAATCGGAAATGGACTATTAGGATTTGCTGAAATGCATTTTTGGCCGTGACCATTCACCTGTTTCAGCATTGAACTCTGTGCATCCAAGGCTGTTTGTTTTTATTTTGAAATAAAAATGTGTAAAGAATACACTTTCTGTAAGTTCATATTCAGGGTAAAGAAAAGAAGCCTTTTCCTTGCTGAAATGTATTTCTTGCCAAGTAGGCTGAGAGAGCAGCTGAGTTTCTGCTGTATAAGGTGGTCTTCAGTAGATTCTTCTTTATTTCCTACAGTGATTATCACCTCTTATAGCTGCATCTGAATTAAACACTATCTACAAAGCTCTTAAACCATGGAATTTCTTCAGTGCCCCTCCAGAGAGTTATCTGGAGCTCTATAACTTTTGAATTCCTTATCTTTTTGACTTCTCCATCCTTCCCTGTGCACACACCTGTACAGTCTCTGCACTGGGTTTGAGGTGTACATTACGCTGCTTATTTTGTGCTGTCTTGCTCTTTTGCTTTTATATTCTTCCCATCAGTGCTAGTTCTAAAAGATGGAAGTAAATAGGAAAAGTGAGGCCTGTAGGGCTGAAAATCCATATTTATGATTTCAGAGTTCCCTCAGCAAATCTCACAGTCCCTCAGAGAACAGCAAAATGTTGTTTCTGCCTTTTGAAATGGACCTTTGTCAAGAGCTTCCAGTCTGATTCAAACACATAAACAGAAAATGGAAAGAGGCTTCAGCATCTGGGGAGAACCATCCAGCCTGTGCTGCTGCATCCAGGCTGCAGTGGTGTGTTCTGTCCAGGGAATGTGGAAGAGCTCAGTCCATGATCCATGAGACCTTCCTGGTTTAGGGACAACTCTGCAGCCCAGTTCTCTCTCAGATTGGCTTGGGGAGTGAGCCACAGAAAAATCTCTGTTATCTGCCTCAATGTTTGTGTATTCAGTCCCCATCCCCTGCCTTTGTGCAATATCTGTCTGAGGAAAGCTGACAGAGGGAGCTGGGTGTGGCAGCAAAGTCAAGGACAGAGATGAGACTCCAAGAAGGAAGGGGGACTATGAGTTTTGAAGGGTTTTTAAAAATAATAATCATGGAGGGACAATGTATCTGCATTAAGTGTTTGATGGGGCATGAGTGAATGAGAGTATGTTGTTCTTTTCAGGCTACTTTGGGTAATGCCCATGTCCAACCCAAACTTGGAGTGAGCAGTTATTTATGAGTGATTGATCTGTTGCCATTCACATCAATTTTCATGTTTATGCTGATTTTAATGAAGATTCTTTGTCTGCTGTGTGACTTTTCATTATATGTGATAGAGCAATGGCTGCAAGGGTTGCCTATTTTCTTTTCTGTTCTGCAAGAAGATATTTGAAATTTATATTTTCCTTCCTGTCTTGAACTTCCCCTTCTCTCTTCTATAAATATGTGTTAGTTTGGCTTCTGGGGATATTCTGTAGGTCATGCAGCCTTTCTGCTTTTCATGGCTGACACAAAGAAGAAAAAGTAGTGCAAATGTTAATGGAATATTTGTTATAAGTGACTGAAATGAAGTTATGTTTGTAGATTAAAACCACTTCTGTTTCTTCCAAGGCCTGTTCTCAGAGAAACCCTAGCACTAACATCTAAGGTTTTAGTAGTGGAACTGATTTGAACAAGGAAGTTAGCATTTATATATTTTATATATTCTAGTGATGAAATGGGTGAGGAGCCTCAATCCCTAAAGCCCTCTACAGTATCCCAGCATGTTGTGCCTTCAAGATGTGTTTCTGCATCCTTCCCCTGTCCCCTTGAATCTTCTGTGCATGAATAAAATAAATCCTTAATGGTCTTGGTTGCCTTCTTGGCTGTGTTCTTTAGGTGCCTCGACTGGGCTTTCAATCCTCATAGCCACTTTATTGAAACACAGCAGGATCCTTCTGGGATGGCCTCCAAGATGTTCCTTTGAAGGATGAAATGTAGCCACTCCATTTCTTTCTCCCCCATCTCTGTCTCGGGCAGGAACCTCTTTGGCTTCATATTTGCACTCCTGTGAAAAGTTGGAGATGTACTGTCTCTTTTATTTAAAATAAATTAATAAATAGAAATGAAATGGAAGAGACTCAACCTGTGAAAATCCTTCCTTCCCTTTTCCTATGTCTCCACTGAGACACGCTCCTGTAACTTCAGGCTCTAAAACTAATTGCCAAAAAAGGGGAAAAAGAAGGGTGGGGGAAAATTTTGGGGTGTCTTTTCCCTCCCAACACCTGGACCTCCCCAGAGGGATTTCCCGTCAGCTGCAGCCTTTGAGGTTGACTTAAGCTGGGTTTGTTTAGCTTTGAACTGGAGCTGCCCCATTTGGATGTGTGTTTCACATGTCCCAGGAGCTCTTTACCTCCACCCTCCCTCTCCCCGGCGTCCTGACTGTTCAATTCCAGTGCAGCCCCACTGGGGAGGTGTTTGAGGTGGGGAGCCTGGAGTGATCTTTTTTGAAGGGCTGGGAATGCCAGGCATTCCTGCCTGGGTTTCCATGGGAGCTCAGAGCTGCCCTGAGTGAGTCCCAGAGGCTCCATGCTGACATTTCCATCTCTGGATCCCTCTTGTCCTCGCACTGCTCCCATCACAGAGCGCCGGCTGCTGCCTCTGCCGGGAGTGCAGCAAGGCTCTGAAGAGTACCCAGGCAGCCAAAAATAACAGCAATAAAAATAAAGACATTATTAAAGCCAGATACGACTGATCTGAAGTCACAGCGAGTGTAACATGACTCAGTCAAATCCCCAGGACAGTTGGAGACAGAAAGGGAAGGAGAGAGGAAAATCTCTATCTGTTTAAAGTTCTGGGCCCCAAACTCCTTACAAGTCGGCTTTGATAATTCATCAGACGACCACAAAAAAGAATGCCTCCCCCGCTCCAGATGCAACTGTGTCTTGTCCCAGCCTCTTTTTCCACAGCCTGTGAATCTCACCACATCAAGGGGAAAAGAAAATACATTTTAAAGTTCTCCTTATTTAGGTTGGGTAGGTCTGAAATATCCTCCAAAGACAAACGTGTGTGTGTGTGTGTGACTGGAGACACGCGTGTGTGAGGATATAGACATGTAGAGTTATACTTGGGAGAAGGGAAAAATTACTGGAAAAAAGGCAGAATTTGCAGTTCACACCCAATGCTGTTGGAGAAATGGAGGCTGTGAGCCTTTATTAAGATAATTATAGAAATTAACCTAAAAGCCTACAGCAAGGAATGTAGTGTGGGGTGAGTAACTGCAGCATCACCCCATCACTTGCCTTGGATGTAAAAGAGAATAACTCAGAGTCCAGAGAGTGCTTCACAAAACAATAAACTCTCCTGTGTGTTTAGCTGCTCGTGGGACATTTTCTGGAAAGGAGATTGATCCAGGGTGAAACAGGGATGGAGAAGAAATGTAACATCGGGCACTTATCAGTTCTTTGCTATCAGGGGCAGAGATTAATTTCTCTAGGCTGTGTATTTGAGGTCTCAGGGGGTACCCTGGGAGAGGCATTCCCCACAACATTTGGGAGAGTGGCTTTAACTAATGGGCTCCCAGCAAATGGCAGAAAAGGGACCAACCAAGAAAACTTGGATCTGATTTCAGTATCACACCGTGTGTGTGTTTTGTTCTCAGATTTTTACTGGGGCCAACTCTGATATAAACAGATGGACTTCAAAGTAGTTGGTCTGAATAAAAGCTTACATAATATTTTAATGGTTCAAATCTTTAGGGACTGTGCAACTAGATTGAAAATCCCAGAAGGTATTTATTTATGCTTTTTGGGCCAGGCAGAGAGAAAAGAAATAGATCTGGTTCTGTTTTTTTGGTTGATTGGTTTGTTTGTTTGTTTTTCATCATTCTGTGACTTCAAGATACTTTTGCATTTCTTATAAGGGAAGATAAACTCCTTTTGAGACTGAAATTGTTATCTAATTAAAAAAATAATATTTTATTTTTTTTTAAACTTTGGTTTTTCAAGGCTGGATAAACCTTTCTTTTCTCTTTTTGTTTTTCAATACAAAGGATTCGTGTCTTGCTGCTGGATTTAATTTTTGTCAGGTTTTTGTCATTATCTCTTTTAATTTCATTTTATCCATTTGGAAAATGAAGACCTTTAGAAAAGGTCATGTGGTAAAAATGAGATGTAAGGAAAAAAATGTGTAAATTCAGAGGAAAATTAAAATATCTGCAGTGTTTTATATGGGGGTGCTCTCTTTTCCTTTTCTTTTCCCCTATGAGCTCTTTGTTTCTATGAATTGTCTCCTTTTACCTTTTTTTTTTTAGGAAAGGTTAATGAGAATTTCCATAGGCCTTTTATGAGTGCAAGAAGTTACCTGTGGTAACCCTGAGGTTCTGCTCCTGGCTGGAATCAAGCAGTGCCAAATGGGAATGAGGCATGGGCATTTCACTGCTCTTTTTCAAACCCAAAAAAGCCTTGAATAATCTTGTCTTTTGAGGGATGAGTGGATCTGATACTGAATATTTAAAGCTCAATTTGGAGTATTTCACATCGTCTTAGTCCTTTGGCTTTGCAGAAAACCTGTTCCTAATGTGCAGATCCCGAGGGGTTTTCATGGCAGCACAGATGGACAAGCTGAACTTTATTCTGGGTTTTCAAGGGCAAACTGCAAAGCCAGTATTTGATGTCCTCATTCTGATAAACAACAAATCATGTGATTTGCCCAAGCTCTGTCCTGGAGACACAATTTGGGGCACAGTCTGAAGGATTTCCTCTGTTTGCCACTCTAACCCAGCAAGGCAGGACTGCAAGATGAGATGCAATTTGAGCATTCCATCTGTTGGTGCTTGTTACACAAGCTCCAGTGAGGCACTGTGCTACTGGACTAATACCACAGACAGAATAACCACATCTTTCAAGATGGGTTTGATGTCCCTCACAGAGCCTTGTGAGTGCTGCACTGTATGCCCAGCCTGTAAAGAGATGTTTTAATTTAGAAAAGCTACTACTTGCACTTGTGTCAATATTACTTTAAAAAGTGTTAGGGTGGAGGTAGAGGGAGATGTGGGAACAATTTTGGACAAGATTCTTGGGATCTAATGTGTCAATATAGAAAGCCAAATCTTGAATCAAGGTTTATACACAAAATGGAAAATGAATGTTCTGAAGGACTTTTTGTGAAACACCACCTAGCTCTGACAAACTCCCCACCTAGTTAGTTGTTACTCTCATTGCTTTCAAATCTAAACACCTTCTGGTAGCTGGCATGACTTAGATCTGCCACACACATTTTATTTTCCATTTCCCCAGTGGAGCAATATATTTTATTTATTTATTTATGTATTTATTTATTTATCTATTTATTTATTTATTTATGTACATACTGCTGTTGCCTGTATTATAAAAATATTAGGCTGCATTGGTCTGCTCTGAGTGTGGAAGACAGTAAGGCTCTTGTGTGATGAGTGATGTGATCTCGGTGATGATCTGAAGTTGCATTTATTCACTGGATGCTGGAAAACCTGAGTACAGCACCAAACAAGATGTGTTGAAAAAGGAATAGTCACCAGCAAAAGTCCCTGTTTTCTAATCTGGATTTGGATGGCTGTGTTTAAAAGATGGATATTCTTAAATGCTTTCAGAATCCACTTTCAGCTAAGGCCTTTTTAGAAATTATTTTCTGGCTAGGATTTCCATATGGATTGAAAGGAGTTACGTACCCAGTTTCACTGTTACATGAGCATACACTGACATGCAGCTGCTGTAGGTTACTCTGACCACTGCTACCTATCTCTTGATTTTTGCTGAAAAACGTGTCAATTAGAACAATTAAAGCATTTCCAAAATATGCCACCTCGGTCCAGTGCAGCTAAACCCAGTGAGCCACTGGAATATCAAGGATTTAGGATTTTCAGTTTCAATAGCTGCATGTCCATGCCTCATCCCTGATTCTGTCTCCCATTGGGATAAAGTGATATGCAGCGTCACATAAGCCTGAAAGGTGGGATTAATTTCCATAAAGTGTCCCACTTTTATAAGGCTGTTTATAGCTCTAGATTTAACATTGAACTGATCTTTCTAATTTCTGAAATATGTTAATGAAGCTGATAATAATGAATGTCTAGTCTATGTGCTCTGCAGTTTAATACCTGTTTGGAACTGTATCCAAACACAGAGCCACACTTCTGACCTTGGAGCTACTTTCTGTGCTGGTATTATTCCTTTCCTAAAGGTCCTTATCAGTGGTGATGCATCAGGAACAACCAGCCTGGCCATGAATGTTCACGGGCTCAGTGACGCTCAGGATGTGTTTCAGTGGCTTTCTTAAACACTTGAATTACTCTGAGAGATGTTTGCCCTTCCTTATTTTTCATTTTCTGGCTGCGTTCTCCCAGTGCCATGCGACAGAGACTCATTTTTGGTTTGGTTCTGGTGCACCCTGGGTGTTTCCAGAGCACCAAATTTGACTGTGAGCCCTTTAGTGAACAAGAGACTGTCAGGAGGGCAAAGACATGGTGCTCAACTGAACCTACCAAAGTTTAAGATTTAATTTGAAGGATATTGTTGGATTGTTGCAACACATTGCTTTTCTATATTTCCATATGTGATCCTAGCTTGGGGTCATTTGAGAACAGTCCAACTGATGACTTCAGCAAGTATCTTAACTAAATTAGGATCAGGCAGTGACGGAAGGATTCTGGTTGTGGTTGGTCTGTCGTTTGGAAACTAGAGTGCATTAGCAGAAACCAACAACAAATTTCTTGTCATGACTATTGGGAAAGGAGAAAAACTTCCACATTGCAGCATCTCCTACCTCAAAGTCAAGGATGTGAAATATCTCAGTCGGCCACCACATCATGAAGGACGATTTATTGCATCTGCTTAAAAACAACTCTGTGTTCTCTGGGGGCTCTGTCCTTCACTAGCAGCGCTTCGGACTCAGTGATCTAATAGAACTTTTTCCATCTCTAACTTTTGTGGCTTGCCATATGTAGAGATAAACATCTTTCTTTCCGATCGGCGTTGACGGACAGACTTTCAGGCATGGAAACATAATTGTGTGTGTGGGGTAGGGGGAGGGGAGCTAAGGCCATTTTCTGAGTGTTACTGTCTCCAGGGCATGGGATTATTGGAAAATGATAAATAGCTGGGCAGGCAAAGGAAATATGAAAACCCTGTCATGGAACAGAGATGCCCAAGATTTCTGTTCATATTGCAGTGACCAAAAGAAATTTACATTGGAAAAACCCTCTTGCCTTCAGGGCTGAATGTTATGAACCTTCAAAGTGATTCTTGAGAAGAAAAGGGGTTGGGAATGAAAGGAGTGGGAGGGATTGCCATGCTGTTTCTACGGAGCAGGGGTCACTGCAGAATAACATTCATCATCTTGTTGGTGCCGTTCTGAGAATGGGAACAAGGTGGGAGAGATAAAAGCAAAGTTGAACTGCAGTCTGGCATTTGTGGCTTGTTCTCCAGTCCCATGGGAGCTGAGAATGGACTAAGTCCAAACTTTTTTTCTCCTGGATTTTGTTCAAGGATTGTTCAGCTGGCCTGAGGACTGGGTGCCTTTACTGTAATATCTTGTTTTTTCCCTCAACTTGCTTGGACTTCAAAGTTCCATTCAAATGTATTAGTCACAGGCATATGTATAATGGCCAAGTTTTCTGCCAGGGTAAGTCAGCATGGATCTGTGAGAGTTTATAGCACTTGAAGTTTGGGCCTAAGAACTAAGATCCTGGCCATAATTTGTGCCTCAGGAAAGTAAGGACAGAGATCAGTCCGTCATTGACATATAATTACTTCCATTTGTGTTTATATCCCATTCTAAAATGTCACCAGATTTATTCTTGTTATTTCAATTCCTCCCCCCCAACCCCTGATCCAAATCAAAACCCCCAGAAAAACAATTAAACACCTGTGCTTGGGGAGGCTGAAATGTCCATGAGGGTGAACAGAAACAGTCTCTGTTTCCTCTGGAACCAAGGAAGTGGCCAGGCTGGCCATGGCAGATGATTCTCTCTGTTCCTTATCCATGCTGTGGGGCAAAGGTGTAAGTCATGGGTGCTTGGTATGCATAATGATCAGCAGAGGAACTTGAAAAATGTGGTGTTTTTCTGTGACACTTGATTTAAAATTTAAAAATAACTTATTTCATTGGCAGGCTTTCTTTGCAATTGGAAAACAGGAAGCCGTATCTTTGATTCAGTTATTGGAAAAAGTAATTGAGTTTAAACTAGAGACTGAATTTTCAGAGTAACTGAGCACCCTTTCATCACATGTTAGATTTCCAAATGGGGAGGAAAAGGCACCACACTTTGACATCTCCCCTACCTTCACTGCATTTAAAGCTGCCATGAATTGCATTGCATTTTACATAGGGGAGATGGAAACTGTGCATCAGACCCAGCAGCACGGATCCAGCTGCTGTATTTCTGTGCTATGTTTGCTTTTAAATGCCAGTAGCCTTTCAAGGCATTTATTCAACATTCTTGAGGCTCTTTGGCTGGGCTGGTACTGCTTTGTGGTGCTCACCAGCTTTTTGTTCTTTGCAAAACTCTCATTTAAATGATCTCATTTGGCAAGTCTGGCAGGCAGGGGAGGACACCCTCTTGTCCTCATAATACCTGTTTCTGTGTTATGACACCCTCATAATCCCTGTTTGGCTGTGTGAGCAATGTGATACTTTGGTGTCTCAGGATGACTGACAGCTGTCAAGAAGTTGAGATGTTCATGTGAGAAACATTCAGCACTTCACTTTGGGGCTTCTTGGCAATATTGCAATTCCCATTGCAATAGTGGAGAGATGGATTATCCATGCAGAGCTTGAGGAGCAGTGGCTGCACTTGTGCTGGGTGATCTCAAGAGCTGGTTTGGACTTCTGTGCGCTCCTAAGGACCTGCAGGTCACATTCCCATTTTCTCTCTGGAGATTCACCCTGTCTTTAAATCACATTTAGTGCTAGTGTTGTCCTGTGAAAATCCCTGACTGTCATATCCACCTAAAACTTCTTTTGTAGCAAGACCTCAAAGGTTGAGATGTGAAAAATTTACTGCACCAGGCACATACATGCACAGTGATCCCCAAGGAGGGGGGTCCGTGTACATTTGGGGGTGCTGAAAGCACAGGCAGATTTTGGCTATTCAGAGACCTGTGTAGGTTGTCCCAGACCTGGCACAGAGGAATAATCTCCTGAGTCAAGGTGTGTAGCTGGGCAGTGAACTGGAGTCAGGCCCTGAGGCAGGTCAGACACAACAGTGTTGAACCATCCACTACATCAAGAAAACCATGTTCCAGAAGTTGCCAAAGTATTTTATGAGCGGTGGGACAGGGCTTTGATGTCTCTCAAATAGTTATTAGATGTGATTCAGAATGGGAAGAAGCAGCAGGGCTGATAGCCATTGCTGTCCATACTTGATAGCCAGGCTGTTATTCCAAACAGTGGATGCTGTGGGGCTGTTTGAAGTTTTCTCATTCCTGAGATATGGCTTGCACTTGAATGGGAAAATGCCCCGGTAGTGTCTGTGCTGGGCACTCACCAGAGCCATGGGGATTTGTGTCACCAGCCCAGGCCACTGGTTCATCCAGCCCAGTGTCTCATTCCAGCCAGTGGCCAGACCAGATGCTACTTCAGCAGGAAGTTTATGTATTCTTGAAAGGACAGCTATCAGATAACTCGGTGTTGAGGGAGACTTCTTTCTTTTCAGTGCAAACAGGCTTTTGCCTTGCAGCTCCACAGCCTAATGCTGGGATTTGGATGTAATACAAAGCAGTTTCTCTGGGATCTGTGGAGAATCTAGTTTAAACCTGCTCAGACAGAGCCTAAAAGGGGATTGGGGACCTGTGGATTTTACACTATGACACAGAGGACCCTTCTCTTGGGACTGTTTCTTTTTTTCAATACTTCTCAACCAATGCTTTCCATTTGACAACAGATCTTTGCACTGGCCAGATATTTAAACCAAATAAACAAACAGAACCCACAGTTTCTTCTTTCTCTGTAATTTCTGACCTGAGATGACACAAGCTGTGACTGGATCAGGTTACTCTGCACACTGCTTGCACATTGAGGCCACAGTTTTCCCGAAGATGCTGTTCAGCTGGCAGCAGGATGAGCCCATTCCATCAGGCTGAGGGCTCTGGCAGGCTGGCACTCGTGGGATGCCCCATGCTGGCTCCTGGCACTGCAGCAGCACAGGGCACCTCTGGATTGCTGAGTGTGGTGCTCATCCTGCTGCTGGAGGCTTTGCAGGACAAACCTTTGGCTGCTTGCCCCCTCCTCTTTCAGGACAGCCTCCTGAGAAGCTCTGGATCCCCAGACTGTGCTCCTGGTGTCCTGCTAGCACAAATCCCAGAGGTCTGATGCAAACAGCAGCAGAAACAACAGAGGCTGGACCAGTCGGGCCACAGCTGCCAACTCATCTGAGTCTGATGTTGCATAAAAACACGTCTCACTTTGCATATGACCAGAATGATTTACAATGTTTTCCCTACCTTTGTTTTCCCCCTTGTCCATAATCCTTTAATACATTTACCCCCAGCTGAACTGTCTCTCAGCCCTGGATCCTGGTTGTCCGAGGACATGGAGGCACGCAAGCGTTTTCGTATCAGATTAAAAACTCACTGACCGCAAAAACTTGGAAACTCTACCTCTGGGTTGTCTCTTCTCTTTTAGACTGTGCAGAAACTTTATCAGTGTTTCATTTATTAATAGATTGTTTTGCTTTTCTCAATATTTAAGGCCTCGTGTGACCCTACTAATAATTTACAAGAATTTTTGTACGTCTGCGTTTTAATTCCACTGGCCTCTGTGTCAGCTGATGAGCTTTGATAGGTTGGGTTTACCTAATATGTAACCAAACAGAGACAGCAACCCAATGTGGTTTACTCAGATATGTAGTTTCTTTCTAGGCATATGATTCATCGTCTGTGAGAGAGACTGCAGCTGGACAGCAGAAATCTTGCAGGACTAGAGACAAAGCAAGCTCTCTTTTCACGTAGTCTCCTCGATACAGCTTCATATCTTCCAGCCTTTTCAGAAGTTTTCAGAATATTAATAATAGTATCTTGACAGGATCACAAAAGAAAAGCTGTGAAAACTCTAGAATGTTTGGAAAAAAAAGAAAAATTCATGTTGACCGTGAGTTGGCTGAAGAGTCTTTTCTCAAGATGTCTCATAACTTGGATGTAAACTTGTCTATAAGCCTACATTTGATAATTATAAGCAGTGGCCAGCCTTTTAATAGTTATAATGTAAACCATGCAGCAGTAACTGATGAAATACACACATGCATTCAATTCTGGGCCTAAAAATGTAGAAGAAAATATAGACCTTTTGCAACTCCTATTTTTCTAAGAGAAATCCAACTGCTTGCTGTCAGTTTGCCTTAGGAAGCCTGACTTTGGGTAGGGAACTGGAATCTTTTGCCATACAGCTACATATCAGTGCAGCAGCAGTTCTGAATTAAAATCCCAGTTCTCAGATCCAGTGATAATACAATATTGCGTGTGGAAAAAGAACAGGAATTAAAGAGGGATTATTTTAAACAAGTATGTGCGTGGGTGTGCACACACAAAAAACATGCATAGACACTGTAGAAAAATATTATGAGGCCTTCAGCAATTTTTTTTTTTTTTTTGAAACTGGAAATGAGACGTAACTTAAATAGTAAGGATAATTAACTATAGGAGCAGTTTACCAGGGGAAGTGATAAATCCATCATCACTTAGATTCTAACTTCAGATCAGGTTTTTTAGAAAAAGCCTGTGGGTCAGCCTCATGGTGCTGCCCAAAACCATATTTACTTATGCAGAAGGGAAGCACAGTGTTCCTCCACCAGAGGTGGCATTCTTTAACCCACCTTATGTTGGTGGTTGCAGAAGGTGTTCATAGTGCTCCTCTGATATGATTTTCTCCCACGCCCTATTTTAAAGAGTTTGTTTTGTTAGCAAAATGAGCTAAAAACAATTAAAAAATAAATACTGATTTGTGTGTACATTCTGTGCTGGCACCTATGAGTTTTACCTTTGGACCTGTCACCCTGATTTTATATATATTTTAAATATATATAAAATTTTCTACACTGGGCAAAACTTGATGTTTTAGAGGACAGCAAAAGCCTGCAGTGGAGGGAATTATTTAGGAGATTTACCTGTGTCAGTAAATCTGGAATGAGAGGGCCCCTGCAGTAATTACTTGGTGTATGGTGAAGTCCAGCTAACTTTAGTTTCCACTGATACCCATCTCATTGCTGCTCACCAAATTAGCTCGTTTTTCCAGCAGTCCAGCTACAATATTTAAATTTGTATGGCCATGAATGCAAGGGCTTGGTTACACATGGTGTGAAGACAGCTTTTCATTGTGTTTTATTTCCTCACTTTTCACTGGGCCCTTGTGCACCATTTCTTACATCATCTTACAAGCTCCAGTCAACACCCTGCAGTCTTCTGTGTCCCAGGTGAAGTAAACACAGATTTAGAATTTCCTGTCAAATTTCAGCTATTCTTGCAAAAATCCAGCACTATGCCTGACCTTTCCTGGTGTGCTGTAAAACTCAATATCTGCTGAAGTCTGTTTGGTAGTGTTGGAGTGTGGGTGAAGAAGCATCCTGAAGACATTTGAGGATCCCTAGGAAAGGCTGGGATGTAAAGTCAGTCCTGGAGTTCATGGTTTTGGTAAAAATACTTCAGCCTGGTGGCATCTCTATACCTCCATCTGTGAGTCTGAATTTGGGGATCTCTGGGTCCACCCTTGGCTTCTTTTAGGACAGTTTGGCCATTTTTGGTTTAGCACATTTTACTTGAGGTAAAAGCATTTTTTAAAAAATGCATCTCTTCGTGGGGGAGACAGAGGATGTTTTAGGCTTTGTAAGGGGAAGGCAGATGGATAATAATAACAACAACAACAACAATAATAATAATAATAATAATTTTGCTGGCTTCAGTGTTTCATATTGAGGAATTTGGTAATTTTTTGATATTTTCTTTTACTGTGCTTTCAGATTTGCAAGTATATGATCAGGGAAAGCCTGGTTTTGTCTGCCAAGGAGGATGAATTAATCAATATTGGAGATGTGAGATTGCATTGCCTACCATAAAAGAAAAGAGGACAAAGGTTGGTACTTTCCAGTCACTCACTTTATCCTGCAGTACCTTGACACTTCTGCTTAATCCAGCTCTGTTCCTTTGCCTGCATTGCTCCTCCATTTGGGCCAAGAGTATTCCTTAAGCCTCATCATTTATTTCAAGGCTGTAATTAAGGTCTTGTATATGTTCAAACAAATCACAGGCAACAGGAGCAAGACATGTCATCCATCATAATTTCCACCACCTAAAGATATATTTTTTTGGTTATACCATAAATTCTTTCTCTTATTATTTTGTGACTTGGCAGAAATATCCTTTTAAAAGTAGGCCACCATGTCCTTTCCTACATTCATTACAAGTGGGCTACTAGGAAAGCCCCAGACTGGCAAGGCCTCTATTTTTGGTTTCCTATTGCAGCATGAGGACAAAGTTTCCCTCAGATACATCTCTACCCAGGGAACTCATCCTATGGAGTGCAGCATATAATTTGAGTTAAAAAGAGAGGAAAAAAAGATCAACTGCAATCTCCAGTGCCTGTTCCCTGCACTCTGCAGGTCTGTGCAGCATCGCAGGCGCCAGGAGCAGCCACTCTGCAGTTAAGGATGCAAAATATCTTCCATTATGACACTGCTTTCAGTGCTTTAGGGTCTCTGGAAAAAAATACCTATTAGGCTGGAGTTTTTGTTTCTTAGTGATTGTCAAAAATCATGGTCTCTCCAAAATGTTGGGCAAAGCTGATCCGGAGATTTCTCTTGTGTTATGTGAGAGTAAAAAAACCTCTGAAAACTCAGGCTGTAGTAAGGAAAAAACCACACACTCACACAATCCAATGCTTTCCAAGTGACAAAATAAATATTTTTTATCAGCTACAAAGTATTTCAAACCTGGGCTCTGAATCTCTGCACAATTCAAGTTGTCATTGAGCATTGCAACATTTACATTTGGAAAAAAGCTTGGGATTTTCTCGAACTTATAAGAAATTAATATATTGATGGCATCTGTATTGAAGTTATGCCCCATTTATGCCCTTAATGATATCTCATTGTGCAGTTTGTGCTACTTAGGGGATTACTTCTTCCAAGTTGATGCTGGAAGATATTTCATAATCACAGATCTGCCTTTCTCACTAACTTTGTAACACTTTGCGTTATGTTCTTGTTATGAAGCTTTGCTTTTGAAAAGGAAAAGTATTTATTTTATGAAGATACTTATCATACCAAAAGCAGATTTTACACTGTCAATCCAATTTGGAAGGATGCTGTCTCCAAACTCACAATTCCATCAACAAAATTAATTTTATGGCCTGCAACAATGTAAAGGTGTAAGAGAGAGGGCAGATGTCTTCCAGAGCTGCTTCTGCTCCAGAAGATTTCAATAAGAATTAGAAGTTCTTTAGTGGTGTAAGTTCTGAGGAAGCTGCTAGTAACAAGTAGGAATAAATTGTATTTTTAAAATGTGAAAGGTCTTCCATCCTGATTTCAGAAATAAAATTATTTTTAATTTTATTTCTGAAATCAGGATGGAAGAAAGGGAATTAACTAAATATTATCTAATATAGTATATGTTATTTTTATCTATATTTTAGTATCATTTTGAAGCCCTGGTGTAGTGTAACATTCCTGCAGGTATGGCAGGCATGGACACAATCTACAGACCAGTAACTTTTAGGGGGACAGCAGGCAGCCAGGGCTCTGTGGAATAAAAATTCACTGTGGAAACCTAGAGAGAATGACACCTGAACATCCAATACCCCAGAAGATTGTCAGTCTCCAACTTTTTATTCAATTTTTTTGTGTGTCTGCTGGAAATGAGTGGAATTGAATAATTTCTTAAGCCTAAAATAAAATCACTCCTTGCTCTGGCAAAGGGTTAAGTTTGTGAGCAAGGTTTTGGAAACATGATTACAAAAATAGAAAACAAATATAAAGTTTGTGAGGAGCAGACTGAAAATGGCTGGTGTGAGCTCTGATCCCTGCTGGAGCTCCAGGAATTCCTGGGATATTCTGAGCTGCTTCAGAGGGGGTGGTTTAGGAGCTGTGTCTCAGACACACAGACACGGAGCATGTGTCCTGATGTGAGCTCTGGTGGCTCCAGTGGGTGCAGATCAGTCTAGAGGACAGTGTGGTGACTCTCCTTTTTCCACTACTCTCCCTCATTATTTTTTGTGGAATTTAGGACTAAGCAGAACTGCTCATACTCTTTCTGTTGCATAAATGTAAATACAGCCCTGGTTATGTGTGCCAGGAGCCACAATGCACGTTGACTTCATACCCTGACCCTTGCATCCAGCTCACTCTGCTTCCTGGTGGATCACTGAATGTCTGTCTTGGTCTGCCTCCCAGGCAGGGTGGCTTATGTTGAGGCATTTTCATGGCTTTGTTACAATTCAGATGTAAAAGATATTATTTTATAGCACCTTTGATTATGTCTGAATTTGGGGTTGTAGCTGGGTTTCCATAAAGACCACATGTGATGCAGTAACCTGGAAGGTGGATTTGGCTCTTGAATGATCTTGTTTCCCTCACTTTTCAGAGCAGTAACTGGAGCCCCAAATGTAGTGGCTTCACCTACTCTAGAATGAACATTTCTCTCCTGATCCCAAGAAATTAGTCTTTTCCTAGCTCCAGAACAAAACCAAGGGAAAACAGGAAGAACCAGCAGAAAACTGAACAGGTTGTGGATAAAGGCAGCAGAACACTTGCGGGCAGGGGCAGTCTGAACCTTGCAGGTGCTCATGGTTGGGACTAACCTGGGGAAAATGAATGCAGAAAGCTACCAGTGATAGAGAAAACAGACCTCTGTTCTGAAAAGAACTGGTGCTTTGTAAGATATCTCCTCAAAGGCATCAGTGGGAGTGTTTTTATAACCTCTGGGGGCAGAGAGGGAATGAAAGAGGCTGCTCACCGGCTGGGTTATTTTAAAGCAAGTGGCTCAGTCTCCTGCTGGCTGTGCACGGGGTGGGAGAACTCAGCAGCTTCGGCTTCTCCAGGTAATCTTGTGATGTTGTACCTGTGTTACAGCCCCGTCACTCAAACACATGACGAGTCTAAAAGGTGCCTAAATCTACTTACAGTTACCTGCTAAAGAAGAAAATGTTCTCCCATTTGAGGGAGTGATGCTCTCAGGAGCAGAGCTGTCCCCAACCCGAATCCACCAGGTGCTCGCTGCGCACTGCTCCCTATCCCAAAGATCTTTATTTTCCACCAAAAGGCTTGAACAGCACCGGGGGCTCATTGGAAGTGACCCCACGTTCATTCTGTGTGAGCTGTGTTTGGAAACAAAGCTTTGCACAGCTTTGCCAAGGGAGAGAGCAGGGGGAGCAGGGCAGGGGTCCCATCCCCGTTCCACAGTGTGTGCGGCCGTGCCTGCCCGCGGCAGCGTCTCGGGGTATGGGACAC
>NC_031788.1:4408716-4416312 GCF_001522545.3 Parus major
CAGGGTACCGGGACATCAGGGTACTGGGACACTGGGCTCCTGTGACACTGGGGTACCAGGGAAGTACCGGGACATACCGGGCCAGCCCTTGGTCCCGTGGGCTCTCTCTGGAGGCAGGGCTGTCCCCAGCAGGACACTGCTGTCAGCAGCAGGGCAGGCACACAGGGGTCCCGAGCAGCTGAACGAGATCAGTGACCTCCGCACACTCTGCCTCTGAAACACCGGGCAGGGCAGGGATTTGGATGGGCTCCGGCTCTGCTGGTGGCTGTATAAATTAATACAGGTTATAAGCTGGGCCAGCTTGTTTGTAGAGAACCGGGAGCCAACCCGCAGAAGAGCCGCTTTTGAATTTTGGACACTGAACAAAGTTTTAATCTCCAGTAGGGCCCGGATTTTTTCTTTTCCCAGCCCTCCTCTAAACACTTTCCTTTATTTATTTATTTTTCTTTTCATTTGCTTCTGTCTCTTTTTACATTCTTAGATCTCTAATAGCTCAAACATGACTGGGCTTTGGTCCAGGCTCCTGGCATGCAATGCCAGCCTCTGCTGGTGTTGAGCTGACTACAGCAGCCCATGGCTGTTCCTCTGGACAGCCAACAGTGAGGAGAATCCAGGCTTTTCCAAACCAGAGGGTGAAATACCCTGATACAGGAGCTGTGCACATAGGAGAACAGTTTGGGTTTAAAAATAACAACAAATAGACCAGAGGTAGTTGGTTTTTTTCTCATTAAGGTTTAGTCCGAAAACTTATTCTGTATGAATAAGTACATTAATAAAACAGATTTTAATAAAAAGTAATACGTTAAGAAACTGAGTTGTGATTTAAGACTGATTTCTAAGCATTTTTGTTAAAAAAGCATAATCAAAAACCTTTGCATTCAGCAGTGTTTTCACTGAAGATGTGCTGTCTAAACTGTACAGTGTGACTGAGAGAATGCAGTCCAATCTGTAAGAAAAAAAAAAAAAAAAAGAGATTTTGGACAGGAAAGGAACAACTAATGCCATTATCTTGCTTAAAAAACAGGTGGGCAAAATAATTAACTGGTCTGATATCAGCCAGGAGGTCTGTAGCAAACTGAAAATAGAAAACAAAATTTACAATTCCCAGTGAAGTTCTTCAGCCATTAAACCATCCTGTTTTTCTCTCCCATTCCTTCTCTATCCCTCATTACTGAAGTTCCAAGTGTCTTGTACAATGCTTGGAGAAATATGACTAATGTGTCATGGGTTGATTAATTTTGTCCTTAGTTTAAAGGCTCCATGTCTGGCTGAATTCCCTACTGTTCAGAAGGCCTTTTTGGAGGCTCTTTGTTTCTTCTCTTGATTTTAAATATTTGTGTCACTCTGTGCTTATACCTGAGAGGGGAGGTTGGAAAGGTGCTGAAGTAGAACTGAAGGCTGTAAGGACTGTGGTGGTCCCCAGCTCTTGGTGGTATTTGTTATGCATTGCAGCCTTCATTTCAAATATTTAGATTTTTTTTTAAGGTGTTGAGCACCTTTGAGGTGAGGACAGAGGCAGAGATTGATTAGATCTACTGGAAGTCACTGGAGATAGAGGGGACATGCCTGACATGCTGGCAGTGGTCTGTGTTATTGCTGTAAAATTGTGCTGCAGCCCTGAGGAAGGAGACTTCACTACTCTGAAGTTCCTGCCAGTATCAGTGCTACAGCTCAGGTTTAGAAACTCTCTCTTTCTTATCTATACAACACTGATTTAACAAATCACTGGTACTTGAGGTTCAAAGAAATGTTCTGCCTCTTTTCTTATTTTCTTTCTCCTTTTTTTCACCCTTTGCCAGCATTAATCTTGCCTGAGCTTTGCATGGCATGGCTTTGCACTCATAAAAATTGTACTTCCATTTTTGCCTCTCCAGTCTGCTTTGAGAAATAACAGGAACAAGGTGTGTGACTCCAAGGGCTGGGCGTATACATAGGGTAAGACAAGGAGTTGCATGTCTCAGTAAGGAAATTGCAGATGTAAAATGGCATCCACAAAAATGTTGGCTACATATGAAAATAAGTTTTAATGGTTTAGTGGGTATTAAGTTTTAATGGGTTTAGTTTAGTCACCTTAAAACTGTGTGTGTTTGTCCAGTAAAATGGAACATTTTGGTGACCCTCTCTGAAAGTTCATTTTTTGCTTTAATTTCCTCAAGCAATGCCACGGGTTCCTTTCAGTTTCATAAAATCCCAGAATGTTTTGGGTGGGAAGGAACCTTAAAGCTCACCCAGTGTCACTCCCTGCCATGGGCAGGGACACCTTCCACTGTCCCAGGGTGCTCCAAGCCCTGTCCAGCCTGGCCTTGGGCACTTCCAGGGATCCAGGGGCAGACCCAGCTGCTCTGGGCACCCTGTGCCAGCCCATTGTGGGGCAGGGGGAGCCTGGCACGGCTGAATGTTGGCAGGGGAGCCAGCTGGCCTGGTCAGTTCAATTAAATTTTATATAACCTTTGTCCTGTGCTCTAAAGATGTGACTTACAACTCAAAAATTTACTTTTTTTAAAAAGAAAAATAGTTTAAAAAGCACACTCTTTAGTTACAAACAAATGTCACAGATTATGCTAATAAAAAGGTAATAATTATAATAATAATAGCTCTTACTTGATAATAACAAGTCAAAATTCGTGACAATTAAATACTTTAAAATAAATCAGTTCAAATCAGAAGTTCCTAACTCCCATTTCATAAACAGCTCCTGCTGTAGACACTGAGCAGGGGGAGCTGATTTGAAACAGATCTATGGTGGAGCTGCAGTCCATCCATGGAGACTTTTAAGTCCATATGGCAGGACTGCCTAAGGAGTCACATACTTTGTGGAAAGATCATGCAATTAATCAAAAAAAGTAGTAGTGTTTTCAGTTAATCTAAATTAATGTAGGATTTTTTTAGGTGAAAAAAGTGTCTCCACTTCAAAGAACAGGAAAATATCTTCATGCTTTCCTGTTTATTCTTTTTGTGTGTGTGGCTGTCACAATCCATATATTTTTAACTATTTTATTGAATAAAATCTGTTACTTCTTAGTGACAGAGAAAATTGCATGATTTAAAAATAACAACATGCCGTATCTTTAATATGGTTTTCCTCTATCAGATATACAGCACCCCATAAAGACACAAGGAACGATTCAGCTTTCATTATCCTCACTAAGTGAAGGAAAGTTAATTTCTTCTTCTTGTTAGACTTTTAAAAATTATTATTCTGTATGGCTGGATTAAAATCTCTATTTCTGTAGATATCCTGCTGCCAGGGGGCTTTGAATCCATTGATTTTATGTATTATCCAGTCTATATTTGAGACATTCTAAGTGTAGAAGTTTTGTGGGAAGTGTTGGTTATGAAGATGGATGAAGTAGGAGCTGCATGTCAAATCAACACTTGTGCAGCAGAAGTGCTCCTGCAGATCAAAGTGTAAAGTCAAAAGTCCATTTCAGCAGAATTTTGGGGAAAGGAGGGAAAAACAAGATAAATATGAGCCCTCCTGGCCTAGCTCTTTGAGCTCTGAGGTGTCACTCAGGTCTCTGCTCCTGTGGGAAACCAGAGGGGATTGCAGGATGGACTCCGAAAAATGTCCCCTAATTATTAAATTATTAAAATTTAATTGCTAAAAATTAGTAATCAGGGCTACAAAAACTTGCCACAAAAACAAAAAGGGCTACAAAAACTTGTCACAGAAGGAGGTGGTTGGTGTGTGGTGGGAGGAAGGGTTTGGGCAGATTTTCTGCTGAGGATGCCTGTGGTGGGAGCCAGAGGGCCAGCAGAGGATGCTTTTTGACTTGCCACCCGTGCAATGCTCAAATCTGTTCCAATAAATAATCAAAAAAATATTTTGGCTTGCTTTTTTTTTTTTTTTTTGTGGGTTTTCCAGTAGAAATGGTTTGGTTAGCTTTCAAACTTTTAAAAAAAATATTTCTGTGCATCGGAAAAATGTATTTTCAATTTGCCAAACACAGGGCACATCAACCTTTTCTCAAAGCCCTCTTCTTTCATGGAAAGTGGACTCAAGAAAGATGCTGATGATGCTTTTTTCTTTTTTTTTTTTTTGTGTGTAGTATTTAGAAATCCCAGCGAAAGAAAAATACCTGTTATTAAGATACTGAGACTCCAAGATCTGAGGCCACTTTCCAGCTCTTCTCTTGCGATCTTGCTTAATTAAATTGCTCAATCTGTCCAACACTGAGCTCCCTGCCTTAACTACAGGCATGCTGCTTTTTCTTTGCCCTTAACTTTATCAGGGAGAGAGTGTCTCGTGTTCAGAGAGCTCTGTGAGCCTTTAGCTGCTATTGTGATATGAATATAAAGAGCTGACACTCTAAGTGCTGTGGGGTGGCTGGGATGAGGTTTGGAAAGTTTGGGAAGGCTGCCTGTGGTCCTGTGCAGGCTGAGGATGCCCTGTTCCATCCATGGGAGAGAACAGGAAGGCTTAAAAACAGCTCTGACAGAGCTTTGTGTGCTCTCTGTACCATGGCACCCTCCACTGCAGCCAATTCACCTTCTCTACAACATCTTATACAGTCAGGAATGAGGCAGGGCAATTAAATGGGATTTCTTAAGTGGCAGCAAAAGAATGTTAATTGATGTGTGAAATATAATTATCCTCCTGGGCTCCTTGGCTTCCTTTTGTTCCTGACTGCTTTTGATTAAACAGCTCTACTTTCTGGGCCTATTGTATCCATTCTCCCACTCCTTTCTTCCTAGAAGCAGGCAATGTCTAAAAAAGGCTGTCTACTTGTGCATCCCAAATATTTCCCAAGGCAGGGGGAAAAAAAAAAAAAAGGGGAGGGGAAGCAAAGGCAAAAATCAGTCATCCTGCTTGGTATGTGGGTCCTTTGCTGAATGCTGTTTTTGGGTTGGAGCCCTGCATCTGGACTCCAGCTCATGCCAGCTGAAAAGGAAACTTCTATTTTGTTTGCTTAAAAGGCAGCAAGTCAACGTTTAAAAAGGCAACCTGAGGGGATTTTTCAGGGGCTTGACCTGATTGATCTGGAAAATAAGTTAAATGAGGTGTGGCCAAGAACTTCTTAAAGCAATCAAGCAAATACTTTCTTACCAAGATGGTCAGGAAGCAGGAGGGTGGGATACTATATGTTCTGCTAAGCGTTGCCTCTAAATCATTTTCTGTATTTTTGTCCTGGTGGTATCATAATGCCCTCCATATGTGTGATTATAGCCACCAGAACATGCAGTAAGTCGGATTTTTGTAGAGAATGTTTCTTCTGTGTGAACAAATGGCACCATGAGAGTGGGAAGAAATCAGAATTAAATCTCCTTAATGGTTTTCTCCATCCTGGGTCTCTGGACTACTGTTTTTTTGAAAAACTTTACAGGGTATTAGGACAACAGTCAAATAATTTTCCTTTTTCTTTCCCAGAATCAACAAAATTGGGTTCATTTCAGAGTCACGGTAGATTTATTAAAGATTTATACTATTTTTTTAGTCTTGAAATTTTGAATCCAGATACATACATATATATATATACAGACACACATTTTTGTGTTAAAAGTCTGCTCTGGAGGTGTTGCTGGTTAACCATTTGTTTTTCTGGATACAAAGCCATATGTGTCCATTGAAGTCCATCCCCAGAAGTTCTGCTGAGCGAGGCAAGGTCATGGCATTCTCAGATAAAGGGGGAAAAGCAGGAGGTGACAAGCTAAAACCTGCTCTCAGCTGGAGTTCAGGTGTCCCACGATCTCCTGACTTCCCCCAGGGGCTGTGCTGGGGAGGGGGCACAGGCAGTTTGGGGTGTACCTGGATACCCTGGTCCTGAAATTACACCAGGCTTTGCTCAAAACCATGGGACAAACAAGTCAGGTGCTTCCTTTCCAGCAACAAGGGCATGTTTGCACATTCCAGGGTACCCCAGACTCCCAGAAAATACCTGTTACTCTTGTGGGCCCACCTACCCTTGTGAAACTCTCAGTTCCTCATATTTTTTACGTGCTCACATTTTTTGGACTGAGAACATCCACTGGGGACAGTTTGAATATGTAGAGGATGAAAACATCCTTTCTTTTGCAGCTCAAAACCTCCTGTTCCATTGGATAATCAAATTCTTCCTGGATCAGAACCACTGAATGAGTTTCCTAATAACTGTCCAATACAATTGATGAGATTGCAGTTATTACTGATCTCTGTTTTTGCTGACCTCTGGTGTAATCCCTCCTTTCTAGGAGTCATCCCTCTTTTCTAGGAGTCTGTTTAGTCTGTCCAGTCCTTCCTGCATATCTCTGTGCCTATTTCTTTGTCTGATGTACCTTTTGCAATTCTGCTGAGCCAATTAGAACTGCATCTGATATTCAAGATATTGGAGCCAATTGTCATAAAAGGAAGTGTTTTTCTTTCTTAATTTCTAACTTTCCTTTGCTTTTTGTCTACAGCTAAGCATTGGTTAAATTTTGACAAAGATACAATGAATTCTCTGAGATGTGGTAGTTAGTTCTACGTTTATCATCCTGTAACTTGGGTTCAGATTGTGTTTTTCTTTTGGTGTGTGGTTTTGTCAGTGCAGATACCTGTTCCTAATGCAGACAGTGGTGTGGTTGTTAAAGAGGTCTTTTCATAATACTGGTTAGAATTGAGCAGCTATCAGACAAATTAGAGTCCCACAGTGGAGTGCTCTGAAAATCAAAGGTTGAAGCTGAATTTTTAGTTTCCAAAAGGAACTTGAAACCACATTCAGTACATCAAAAATGTACAGAGCGCTGGTTTACTCTAACATCCCATCTCATTTCTTATATTTCCATTAAAACATTTTGAATTTTTGCCCCCGTGTGACATGAAAACATGTTTTGAAATGTTATGAATGTCTGGCAAATGATTTGGTTTTGGACTTTTGCCCACCAATATTCCTTCATGGCCCACGCACTTGTGCAAAACTTGGTCTTTTAAGGCATGAAAATAATACAGCAATGGCTGAATTGTGACTTTTAGTTAAAGAAAATTAAAAAAAAATATCAATTTGGAATACTGAAAGGTCAGGAAGCAACTGAACAACACTGAGGGAAAAGATGAAAACTGGTTCTAGGAGGAGCTGAGAATTCCAGAGGGAAGCAGCAGCTGAGGGTTATGCTCCAGCCGTGGGTTTAAAGTATGATTGCACATCTTCCTTCTTTTCCAAAGAATGCTGCCTTGTGACCTGTCCATCCAAAAGTGCAAGGGATTTGGTAGGAAATGATGCTTTGCTTCTCTACAAATTGAGAAAGTCACAAAACTGCATTTTAGTGACGGCTGAGACAAATAACATTTTTCCTGGAGCCTGGAATGCCGAATGCAGCCCCAGAAACTTGTGGTGTGCACGAATCACTTGTACAGCAGTTTGGGGGTGGGTGTTTGACTTTTGTCCTGGCACAGAAAGGGAGAAATGGAGAAAGCCTCACTTAGTGGAGCTGCTTGGTGGAGACAGCCACCAGATCCCCTGATAGCACAGCTCGTGTTCTAGCTCATTTAGCACCACAGCCCTCCATAAACCAGAGGGAGTACAGCGAGCCTAATGTAGCGTGAGCAGCAAGGCGGGGAGCGCCCGGCGGGGCAGATTTACAGCTACCTGATGGGCCTCAGCGAGCAGCATCCTCCTCCCCTGCATCTTCCTCCCCTGCATC
>NC_031788.1:4416412-4517936 GCF_001522545.3 Parus major
TCCTCCCCTGCATCCTCCTCCCCTGCATCTTCCTCCCCTGCATCCTCCTCCCCTGAATCTTCTTCCCCTGCATCTTCCTCCTCTGCATCCTTCTCCCCTGCATCTTCCTCCCCTGCATCTTCCTCCCCTTCGTCTTCCTCCCCTGCGTCCTCCTCCCCTCAAGCCAGCCCCGCCTGCTCTGCCTCGCTCTCACACACAGAGGCTTTGGAGGATGCACGTTGAGTCTTTTGTTTTCCATCATTAAAAGTGCCAAGATGCATGTCAAATGCCTGGAGCAGTCTCTTGCTTTATAGTTTTATTGTAGTACTATTATGACTTATCTAATTTATTTTTCCCCTTTTGTGTGTGCATCTCACTACTCCCACTGCCAATGTTTATGTCAAGTGGAGATAATCTCCTTGTATGTCTGTCTACGTACATATCTTTATTTTTGGAGGGGATATGAAAGAGGCCTGAATATTTACCTCAGCCCTCTTTTTCAAGTAGGTAAAATAATTCTAGAAAGGGCAGAACCAGCCCCCTCATTCTGAGCACCACACTGTTGTCTTAATGATTGCAGTTCTGTAGGATCCCAGCAGCATCTCTGTTTGTGCTCAAATTTACACAGCTGTATTCTGCAGGTATAAATTAGTTTAATAGACACTGAGGTGTGTATAATGTCTGTGAAGTTGGCACCATTCTTTAGAAAGGAATATTTATTGACTTACGGCTTTCTTGTACTAGAGATGATCAATTTTTTAATCATGCTCATTAATTTCTTGCTTACATAATTGGACTAGAATTAAAAATCCTCTACACCACTGTGTCTATAGACTGGATAGCAGTTGGTGGAGTATTGAATCATCATCAAGTGTTTTAGGAAACTGCTGTATAATATCAGCAAGGATCCAGCAGACACGAACTCAGCCAGCAGGAACCCCATGTTCACGTCACCTCTGTGTCAGGCTCGAATGTCAAACATGCACACACAGACATGGGAGCAAACAGGCTGATTTTGCTGCTCTGAGCCTTCCTCTGAAACTTCACCTGTGTGTCCCTGCCGTGTCAACCAGTGCTGATTTCCTCTGTCCCCTTGGTCACACCCTATCCCTGTCAGGGTGACCACCTCCTCAGCAGCATCCCAGCACCTGCCCATGCAGAGATTCCTTGTGTCCCATGAGAGGAATGTCTCATGCCTGGGAACTCTCATCTCACCACGCTAATGTTTTATATTCCTCTCAGAAAGACATCCTGGGCTACTGTTTGCAGGAAAATTGCTTGGCATAATAACTAATGTACTGTGCTGGATTTTCTCCTGTGCAGCAAAGGCAAATTGGTCCAGTCACTTGCATTTCCTTTCGAGCAGCTCCAGCTGCTTTGGCACTAATTGTCTGTGCCAGACTGAAAACTACAGCAAGGAAATCTAGACCGAGCACGGCTGTGGGGCCAGGACCTTGGTTTCGTGACTCATCCATTTAGAGAAACACCCACCCAAAAAGACTAATTCTGAGATGGCCCCATGTAAATGACACGAGAGAGACTCAGCCAAAACACAAATCCTGTTTCCACTTGTTGTAGGAACAAGGGAAGTGGCTCTGCCCCCAGCCACACTGTGAAACTGGGGCAGGACGTCGCAGTATCCTTTTTCCTCTACGTTTGCCTTTGCTCCTACGCTTGCCCTTCCTTTAGGACCCTTCTAACCTTTCAAATGGGAAAGGCAAGTGGCTTCCTGTCCCTCATGTTTATGGAGTGAAGTGGTGAGGGCTGGCTTTGAGGGAGGCTATAGATTTCCTGGCACTCGCTCAGCCCTCCTGTCCCGGCCTTCTGTGCAAACAATTCTCCCTCCCCACCTCTCCTGAGTCTTACAGGAGGCACTGGGGGAAGCTTTTATAACCTGCCAAACTCTGTCCATTTACCATAGGATGAGTTCATTTATTTCCTGGAAACTTGGAGAACTCCTTCTCTCTTTTGAACAGGTAATGTCTTAGATGCTGAAACACAAAGCAAGCTATACCTGACCAGAGGATATCTGCTGTCACAATGAATAAACTGGGACTCTCTCACCATCTCGGCTGCTGGTAGTAAGTTTCTGTCCTAATTTTGCTTGCTCCAGATAAGTCTGAATACTTTGCAGCAGAAATGAAGGGACTCAGACATGCCTTGCTAGCACTGCTATTAACCTGACAATCTGTTGGTTTGTTATGGGATTGAAATCCCGTGGGAACGACTCTCTGTCTCACAGCAGAGCTGACACAATCCGATGCAGCTGATTTGCTGTGGACAGTCTTCAAATGTTGAAATCTCAGACTTTCTAAGTAGAGGGCTCCTATGCATGGGCACACTTCCTGCTAATCTTGAGGCATAAACACTCAGTGGCTCCAGACGCTTGAAGAAATAAACACACTGACTCAGTATTAATATTTCATCACAACACACTAAAGTTAAACCTCACTGATCCAGGGTGACCTGCAACCACTCAAGAAAATGTTTCTTTTCTGTTTTCTGTTGTTTTTTGGTTTTTTTTTAAATAATTTAACTTTTTATGGGGAGAAAATAAAAGGAAATGGTGTCCTGCATGGCAGGCTTAACATGGATAAGGAGAGCTGTTTTAGGTGGAGCAAAGCTGCTCATGTACAGAGATGTTGCTTTGGAGAGGTTTGTAAGTTCAAGGAGGGCAATTTAACAGCTTTGCTTGTTGTCTCTGCCATGGCAGGTGAACCAGACACATTTAGTGTTATGGAGTATCAGAGACACAATCACTGCATGCTTAAAACAGCAGCTCCTGTGAAAAGGAGCTGTTAGTGGCTGCTGGAACACAACACAGCCTTGAAAACATGCTTCACATTGCTGCCATCAGAAACCCCCCACTCTGGTCTGGCCTTACTGCTGCAGTCTCCTGTGAGCCAAAGAGGGTTTTCACTATAAGAGGGTTCTCTGATGCTCAGGGAGTTTCCAAGCTGCATGGTTTGAACTGGATGTTAACACCTGCTCTTAGACACACTGCAGATGGTGGCTGCTTTCTGCTGAAGGCACGTGGTCATCAGATCAGAACTTGCCACGAGGTCAGTAGGAAATCTCTCCTGAGACTGTTCTGCAGAAGGGATGGGCTCACATCCCGTGCTGGGGAGTTCAGTGAGCTGCATCCATAGGCAGCCAGGCAGGCTCAGGAGATTGGAAACTGATCTTAGACACTCACTTCAGAGTTTCTTAGGCAGTTGTTAACACACACTTTCTAAAGCTCAGAACTAAAAATTGTCATCTTTTCCATGAATTAAGCTGGCTGTATGTGGCCTGAAACTACTCAAGGTGAGCCAGTGTGTGAGTTCAACCTTATCTGTCATCTAGCTAGTGAGGCCTTCACACCCACCATTTTCTGCATCTCTGACAGGATAAAGAAATTGAATTCATCTAATAGTGGTTTCTGCCCACATTGTTGTTTTGAGTTGCCAAGTGTATAAATCAAGTCTTAAAGAATTGTTTAAATTGCCTTGCTTTGCAATTTAAGTTCTTTTCTGTCATTTGCTGTTAATGATAAGCACTCTGTGATCTGCACGTGAAGGGTGTTTTAGGTGTCCAACTCTGAGCAACAGAAGCAAGGAATGAACAGGATGGATGATTTCTTTAGAGCAGAGGCAGAGGCAGGCAGCCCCAAGGACCACACGAGGCAGTGGAGAGCACCAGGAAAAAATTGTGCAGGGACACATTAGCAGCACTTAGCTATAGCTGCTCCAGCATTTTATCCGATTTACAAGGGCCCTGTAAAACATGCCAGGGGAAAATGTAAAAACTCAAGTGCAATTTAAACAGTGGCGTCCTGATAAACTCAGGATCAGCTGGTTTTGATCGCAGCACAGTTTGGTGCAGGAGCACCACTTGTGCATTATGAGTGAGCATCGGAGGAAGCTTAAAGCAGCTGTGCTGCTATATTTGCTCACTCTCTGTATTCAAACCTTGGCTTGAGAGCTCAAAGGAAATGAGATGTGTTTTGCATAACCCAGTTGCAATCAGTGGAAGCACCTACTAATCTGCTGGTACTGCTTCTGACCTTTTCAGGATCTGATTCCTTATCAGAAAATGAAAACATTTTTAAAAGAGGAATAGACTTGTTTATTTGGGGGAGGGGGAGGAGGGGAGGGTGAAAATACAAAAGACATTAGTAAAAAGATAGGTGTACACAAAAAACTGTGAGTTTTATTCTCCTGGCCAGAAGGACCTGAGGTTATGCATAGAAGTGTCTTTTTACAGACTGACCTCTCAGATTGTGTTTTACCCTTCTTCACTTTCATTATTTTTGTGAGTGTCCATTACAGCACATCCTGATGGCATTAAAAATAAAAGGTATTCCATTATATCAGCCATGTTAGATTTGTTAAAGTGTGGTTCTTACTCTAAGAGTTGAAATGTAAACTGAGGCCAATTGTTTTGAATAACAGGATGGGGAAGACCTTGAAATGCGAGGCTTCAGTATTGAGAACTTGCAATAATTATGGTCATTCACAGAAATCACTACTAAATCCCAAGCTACCCTGCCTCTTCTGATCCAAATTCTTATTTGGTTAGACTGCAGAACAAGAAATAAATATACTGAATTATAATGACGTAGTCTGTGTGCCCCCACCTCCCTCCCTGTTTTAGCATCCATCTGGGAATCAGATCTTCATTTTCTCTCTCATTTTCTGCCTTCTTATTTCAGGGCTTAAATAATCAGGCAGATCTGCAGAAACCAAAGAATTCAGTATATGCAGATTAATAATTGGATGTGAAAAATGGGTATCAAATGTTGAACAAAAAATCTGCAGGGGATTTGGAAGCCTGTTCTGTGTTAGCAAAGCAGGTGCTGAATGCTTCCTGAGTTACTCTGAAGAGCCTGTTCCTTTCCAGCAGATCCCAGAGCTCAAAGGCCTCTCACCTGCCCTCATCTGCCAGAATGGGCAGTGCTGCTCTGTGCTGCTCAGCTCAGTGCATTCACAGAAGCAATTAAATCATTCCGGTTAATTACCTATCAAAACTACAGTGCAGGTCTGGGTTCTAGCTTTGGTTTCCAGCAAAAAAAGAATGTTCTAGATCGGTCTTTTCAAACGTTTGTGAAGGGTTGTGAAGGTGTCGTGGTCTCAGCCTTTATCTGGAGGTGACTGCCTTGAAATCTGAGTGTGAGGAAAACCTTTCTCCTTATTCTGAGCCATTCTCCTTCCATCAGGGCTCAACAGCAGGTTTGCTCCCCTATGCTCCCTTCTCCTTTGTAAACACAAAATCCCTCAAACAAAGAGTGGACAGATCTTTGTTTTGCTCCTCTGGTTACTAGAAGGACTTTGCTAATCCCTGTGTTTATGAGTCGTAGGGTGTGCCAACCTACAAGCTGAGGGAGTTAATGAAATTCATCTGTTCTCTATTTTCCAACAGAATTAAGGGAGGGGGGAGGCCCGAGCAGGCTTCACCCTCACACAGAAATATGACTAACAGTGGTGTTTGCAGGCACAGACTCAAAGGGAGCAGTGGGTGGGAGGAGGTGAAGCGGCCGAATGGCAGAAATGTAGGGAAATATTCCCCCTTCAATTAGAGTAATTAAAAAGTAGTAAAAATAAACCACCCAAAGGAGAGTCTGGCCAAAACAAAGTCTTAATGTACACTTATGGTTTAAAGAGTCTGCTGGAGGCCACCACCACCATGTGTTACCACAGCCCTCTTGTGTCTGCCTGTGACTTTAGGGAAACAGCAGCCCAGGAATGAGGGTGGGGGTGGCTGCTGGAGCCCACCCCAGCTCGGTGGGACAGGGCTGAGCCTCCTGGGCACAGCATTCATCAGAGCTACCCTGCCAAGCTCCAGTCCCTGGGGCTTTCACTGGTCCAGCCTTCTGTGTGCAGCTTGGCATGCCAAGTGTTCTCAGAAGCCACTGTAAGGTTGGGTTGATCCAGGGAGGGAATTAAAACTCGTCAGGAAAGCTGGTAAAGCCCTGTTTGTTTCTCTGCAAAAGTTGCTGCCCCGTCCTTTTCCTTGCCCTCATTATCTGTGCAGCTCTTGTTTTGTGTTCTTCCAGTTTGCTGGGTTTTTCCCAGTCTTCCAGGTGATTTCTCCCTGGTAATTTCTTTGTCAGCAGAGATGTATCTTGTCAAGTGAGCTCCACAGAAGCACAGTAGGGACCAGCCCTGCTGAATTCCTTGTTGTACATTTCCTAGAAGCTTCTGTCCTGACTCCAAATGCATCTTCATTAAATGTGGACAAGCACTTCTGTCAGCTTGCCTTGTGTTCCCATGATGTGGAAAGACAGAGAGGCTGGAGAATGAGTTGAGAGTCTTCAAATCTGTAACTGGAGATCTAAAATTATGTGGAAAAAATATGGTAATTTGAACTTCTGGGAGATGCACCAATCTTTGCCTGCAGTCCAGAGGTTCTGTGACTAAGACTCAGTGGCAGGAATTCTTGGCATTCCCAGTGCTAGGGTCAGTAGATGATAGTTTTTGGTTGTAATCCTCAAAACACTTCATGTAATAACACACATGTCCTCTCTAAACCTGCCCTAGAAAACAGGACCAAAGTGTGACTCTTGATCTTTGCAATTTGAAAGGATTAAGCTCTATAATTCTTAAGATAGGACAAGCCTTTTGAATTATAAACCATTATAAACTCTTATGAGACAAATTTGTCAAACCTTTAAGGGTACTGACATTTGAGGCAGTGTTTTATTTTGGTTGTGGAGGGGCTTAGGGTGGCTTTTGCATCTAATAATATCTCTTGAGTTTGATTATTGATGATTTTTAGACATTTTTAATTGGAGAACTTAGATGTCAGGCATAGAACTACCCTGAGGATTAGAGTTTGCAGTAGGTCAGTTCTCTGCAGTGAATGTTGCACAGATGTCGAGTTTGGTTTCAGTGTGCCTGAGAGCTAGAGCTGGCTCTGTACCTCCAAGATGCCTTAGCTTGGGATTGATAGCTATAAAAAAAAATAAAAATCATCATCTTAAGCATTAAATAGAATCCCAAGAATTGCTAGATTGCTATTTCTTTATTTTTTTTTACTTTTTTTCTTCTTTTTTCACCTGTTGTCTGTCCACCACCCTGCTCAGTCTGTAAATTCATGTATATCACCCACTGCACACAATTCATTTTTAATGTGGCCGCATCTGCAGCCACACAAATTCATGACAGCTGCAGTTTTGATAGCTAAACCAAAATACAACTGTGCAATGAGAAATAAATTTATTGTACACTGGCCATGTTTGAGAATCACTGCTTTAGACGTGTGTGTTTTACAAATAATTAATAAGATAGAGCATGCACATACTCCCACTTGTGCCAAGTGCTCTTCCCTAGCTGGAGTCTGAAGTGAGGGGGCAGGAATGTGCCAGGCAATAAAATATCTGTGTATGCCACTGTTTGCAGGAAGACTGTCAAATGTGGACCTTGGGTGTGTCTCTCCCTGGCTGGGGTTGAAGAAGGAAATGTAAAAAATCCTGATCTCCACAGAGCGCTGCTGTACCACCCCTCTCTCAGCTGAGCCCATGGGCAGCTGCACAGTCAGGTTTTATTTAAAACTAAATCACTTCCAGCTTCTGCCCCTGTTTGTGGCATGAGTCTGTGTCAGACCCTGCTGCAACCAGAGCTTGAGAACAGCAACTTCCATTCCTGTGATGTGTGTAATACAAATATAAAAGGAATTTCTAAAGAGCTTTAAAGGAGCATCCAGGTAACCTGCAGTACAACTGAACCAACAGGTTCTGCTGCTCGAGCTGATGGCCCTTTCAGCAGAAAAAGCCAGGATTATGTTGGGCAGGACTAACTTCTTGCACCTTCATTAGAGGCAAAGTGAAGCCCTAGAGTTTAGTCTGAGAAAATAGGTCATATTTATCCTTGTGGGATGGACTGAGAAGGCAGTGCCGTGGCAGAGTCCATGATGATACGTGCTGAGTCTATTGATAAAGATAAAATATGAGAATGAGGTCCATCTTGACAATGAAAAACACAGATTGTGACTCTCTAGGAAAATTTTTCCAAAGCTTGTCAGTTTATTACAGTGGCAGTGATACCTTAATTACTGGTCATTTAAGTGGTAACGCTGCAAGACATATTATTAGTGTGGTAGCTATAGGTAAACTGATGAAATAAATGGAATAAATGAATTTTTGTTGGTTTTTGCTTTTTATATGGAGATGGCATCTTGAAGCTGTTATAAGGTTGTGTTCAGATTATAATATTAGCATCATTTTCTGAGCCAGCTTGTGAGTAGTGAGGTAGGTTCCCTGGCACAGAACAGAGGCAAGGATCAGTTACTGGGAGGGAAGAATGGTACCAGTACAGATGATAAGGAATCTAAATTAAACCATAAGAGAAGAGAAAAGACGACCTATAATATTTAAAAATGGCAAACTAAATAATATATAATTTACAGAAAATGACAGGGTAATGCTGGGACTATTTTTAAATCAACAGCAAATTAGAATTCAAACCTCTGATAGGTTTAACAGATGGTCTGGATCCTAGAATCCAAAACCCACACACTTCATTTCCCAGTATGTTAAGAACAAAATAATGCTGTGCAGCCTTTGCGGAATGTTTCTTGCTATTAAACTATGTTGAAGATAACTTTTGACCAAGGAGGACTGAATTTGGAGTGGAAAAATAGAATAAGTTGGTCCAGCAAGAGAAAACAGCCCCACACTCTGTACCAGGGGTGACTGTGGACATGTTACAGCTTCTAGGCAAGGGAGACAAGAGGATTTGGGAAATAGAAGGAATGTGATTTCTCAGTGGCCTCATGCAGCAGAATTTAGTGCTTTATAGTCAGAAGAAGAGGATGTGTCCCCTTTCCTTGACTTCTATGGATTTCAGAAAATGTTCTCTCATGTCAGGATAGAGGGAAGTGTTTTGATGTGGCTGGGTGATGGTAACCTTGCTGAGCAGCACCCAGCTCTGAGGGTGACCCTCGGTGGCTGAACACAATATGGATCTTCAAAGCACAGGTTACCACAAACTGTTTTAGCCACGTTTAAACCTTTCAGTGAATAACATCTCATAATGAGAATCTGCTATCACCTAAGGAAGGCTCAGAAATGGAGCTGGTATCTAGCAAATTTTGGTCAAGATGATGACTTGACACAATTTGAGGAGCAGCAGCACAGCACACACATTCCTCAGCTTCCTCCGTTATGTGGAACACCAATTTTTTTTAACCAAAAAGGAACATTTTATTCTTAGGTATCTACTCTTCATCTAATCTCTGCTCAGAATGTTTCTCATGCCTGTTGCAGTGCCTGAAGGGCACCCCTGCAGTACTTCACCTGCTGCCCCCTGAATCACCAAATAAGAAATGATGAGTTCCTTCAGCAAATGGGACCCATAAGCCTTCTGATCCCATATCCTGCCTCCATCAGAAGCCAGCCAGGACACTTCAGAAGAAAGCCTACATGATACCCTATAACCAGGGAATTGCATTTTGCACGAGTGAGGTATTTTTATCTCAGGCAGTTAATAACTGGCATTTGTCCAACCATATTTTTAAGTTTTTATTTTAACGTATTGTTTTGATTATCAATGCCAATGACTAATCCTTTTTGGATCTTTATAAATACTTAAATCAGTGGTAATTTATATGAAGCAATCAACTCCATAACTTGGTCGTGGGCTGCACAGGAAACAGAAATATTTTTTTTATTGGTTTTGAATTTGTTTTCATTCATCTTTACCTGCTGTTTCTTTGTTTCTGTTTCATAAGGGTAAAAAAGAACACATGTGCTGTTCTCTCTGCTGCTCACTCTTCCTGATCTTCTCACTAAATCAAGTTCTTTCACCAATATCATATGGAAGTCTTTCCCTGAATCTCAAAAAGTCTTTCCTTCTCCATTCTTGGGCTGCTTATTTCCGCTACATCTGGTTTTGAAATGGAGTGAGGAGTGAACATAGCCATCCAAGGAAGGGTGTGCCATCAATTTACTGAATGTTATTAATATCACTGTTTTCAGATTGTTCCAAAAATTGACTTATTTTCAAAATACTACTGGAGTGGGTGTGTGCGGAGCAGAATGTGGATTTTAAATACTATTAAATTAATTAGATATATTTTTCAGTGTTATATTAATAACCCCTGTTTTGATTGGCATCTTAACCTGATATCACCAGACAAATCATCTACTTTCCCCCAGGGGTGTGCTGGATGCAAAGAGGTATAATGGCAGGAATTAGTCAGAAATAATTGCAGAGACAAAATAATTCCACGTCTGCCTATTAAGATGCAAAATATCATGGACTGGATCCTTGGCTGGTGTGTCATGATTGGCATGATGCCACTTTACACCAGCGAGGGAGCTGGCCCCTTACCTCAATAATCCCCAGCCTGGAGGTGACCAGTCCCAGAAATGCTGGTGGCTTTGGTTAGTGACAGAAACCTGGCTGCTCTTCCAGCTGCAGGGAACGTGGGATTCGTGAAACTTTAGCAGGGTTGTGGCAAGAGTTGCCCTGAGATTGCTGATTCCATTCCTGCTTTTTGTTTTGTTTGAGTTGGCTCACTGGGATTGTTTTCCCTCTCTGCCAGGTGCAGAGTTGAATGGCAGGCCACACTCAAAAGCTCTTCTTTCACAAATCCACCCACGCTACAGATTTCTGTGTTCGTCACGTTCTGTGACATGTAGCTCTTGGAAATATGCAGCTTGGAAATAATATCCTTGAATCTGAGTGTGCTTGGACTAGTAAAGGAGGGATTTTAAAGTGTCCAGAAAGGGCAGGGAGAGAAAACTAAAGGAAAATAACAGGGAACCTTAGATTCCCTTAGAGTAGGATTGAGATGGAGCACAAGAGCTCTATGAATTTCGAAGATGTAGACCCAAATATGAGACACCATGCTCATGCTGAAATTAAAGATGATCCATGGTGCCAAATAAAAATATCTTGTGGGATTTCAATCAGATTTTGAATTCCCCACAACTATGTGTCGTGCTCCTGGCATCCAGTGCATGTGTTTGCCCTTCCCAGCTTCCCTACCCTCCAACCTTTCAGATTTATTTTGTGTCTGCTTCCAGTGATGCCTTTTTGTCTGCAGTCAGCAGCCAAACCCAGTTCACTACAGCCAGTGCAGGATAAAGATCCTAACTGAGTTCATCACAAATGGATGAAGTGAGCTGAAACATGAACTGTCTATTTTCTACCAAGAAATACTTTGGGGATAAAGGAAACAAAAGAAGAGCTAAATGTGTTCTATTTGGATAAATAAATATCTGACTTAAATTTGGGTTGGTTCTCAGGTCTCCTTCAGGGCCTGATCTTCTCTTTAGTCCTTACTTTACACCAGGTTGAGTTCCTTGACTTTGCAGATTTAACTTGCCTGGAGTTTGCATTGCAAGCATGGTAGAGAGTAAAAGGAGTAATAGTTTTCAAGTTAACATGAAGAAAATTAAAGGCAGAATTCAGAAAATTATGGGGGTAAAAGGAAAACTGATAGCTTGGGGGATTTCATAATGTTTGGAACAAGATTCAGGGCTCCAATGATCATAAATTCCTACCTTTGTGCTGCTACCATTACCACTCAAGGGGAGGAAAACCAGCAGGCATGTGCTAGAAACTGGATTGAATCCAGTGTGTCCTTATCAAAAAAATGAAATGAAATTCAGAAACCACAGTTTAAATGAGGCCTGATTCTCCATAGGTTGATATTTTGGCAGAGGAATTGATGCTGCCATTTCTTTAGTTTTATCTGCATCGTGACTGTCTCCAAAATGAGAAGGGAGATGGACTGGGGAGAATACACTTTATTCAGCAACATTTATTTCTAGCATTAGCTGTATATCTTAAACTGTTTGAGATTATCCTGTTTCAGCCTTTCTTCTTATAATCTACTAGAAAATATTCTAGTGGGAGTTTTTAATAGTACCCTTTTGCCCGTAGCTCTCTGATTTTGATTATGCATTGCATTGCGGGTGAAATTTGGGTTAAAGATAATTGTAAATATGGTATTGATATTAAATGATGTTTTCCCAACATTGCAATAATGCTTGTTTTGTTTGCTGGAGAGTTTATTACTTTTTGATCAATAGCATGTGAGATTTGTGAGGGAAATTAGCATAGTGAATAACAATTAGGAGAAAAATCAATGGCATTCAGACAAATAAGTGACTTGAAAAAGTCCCATAGGCACACATATACTCACACAGATTCTTTAAAGTGTAATACATCTCATTTCGAATTCCAGGAGAGGGGAGAGCTATTTGGGCCAGAACTGAAACTGATGGCAGTAAATTGAACTACTGTGGGGCTATTTGTTGATACTTAGTGTTTCTAATAGCTTGGATGTATGACTGCTTCATTCACTGGCTCCACGAACTTCCCCTGACTTCTACCAAGGATTTTTCCTGCAGTTCACACCAGTCTGCTTTCCTCAGGTTACCCACACCATGTAATTTTTGTGGCAGTTAATATACTTACCTTTCTCCTCCACACAGTAAGCTCCAGCTGCCTTACAAGGCCCAGGAGGGCTTCAGATGAGAGAAACCATTGAAAAAGGTCAAAACAAACAGAAGTTGTTAAAAATAGATTTAAGCTGTGCAGGTCTTTGCCCATAGCATGCCACAGATCCTGTAAAGTTCACATGGGCCCAAAACCTGTTAGATTGTGTCACAGAAGAAAAATCTCTATAGGGCTGTGGAACACAACAAATTCCTGGCTAAGGAAGCCCACGCTCTGGGCACAGTCAGGAACTTCCAGAGTAATTTGGTTCTCTTTTATCAGAGACTGAATACAGCAGAACAATCTGGGCTTCTTGACTTGCAGCACTAACCTGGTAACTTTAGAGTGAATTGAGAATTTGGTCCCCAGCCCTCTGCACTGTGGTGATGTGCAGCATGAAATCCTGCAGAGAGCAGCTGAAAAATTAAGCTGAAGGAGGAGGAGGAGGAACTTCCAGGAGGGTCTGGATCACAAAAAATGCTGGAGGAGTGGGTGCAGAAGAAGAAAGGGCAAGTAGTGAGTTGGTGTTCCCAGTCCTTGTGCTTCGACCAGCCAAGGCTGTAGGAGAGGTGCAGCTGTGGCAGCTGTTCCTAGAAAAGAGAGCCACGAGGAAATAGGAGAAACTCCCCAGTCTGGTTATCCTGAATCCCCAATGGTTACTGCCTTGTTGGAACAAATTTCAGTCTCTGCTGCCTTGAAACAATTCATGATAGGGGCAACTTTAGCACATGTTGCACCTAGTCCCCTTTATCAGCCAACATACCTCTTGTTTTCTAAGGGGAACCTGACCCTGTTCCTGGCTGGGTCTGGAAACTTCCACTTTTTCTGCTTTTGGGTTGAGATTTGTTTGCATGCACATTCCATAGATCTGAGCACGCTCCTCTCCTGCAGTTCTGTCCAGGAATCAATGTTTAGAATAATGGCTCTGCTTTCCTCTGAATTGAGCTGGTTAATAACTATTGCTGGGGAAATCAATCAGCTCTATGATATCTTATTACTTACGCTAATTTAATCACAAGGAATGGGTCATTGCTTCGGTTCAGAGGGCAAAATGAGTGTGTGTGGATATGAGAGTCCATGGAGAAAAAAGCACAGGGAGGAGACTTCATGAACCAGAACACAAGGGGTAGAAACAGCATGAACTCTCCCAAGGCTGTAGGATGGGTGATAGAGAAAACTCACACCCACTCTCTGTAATTCCTGGTAATCTCTAGGTTATAGATCCATTTTTAATGCTGCTCTCATGTTTCAAAGGATCAAATAGGTGGAGATAAATGACAACTTCTCCTTTTTTGGACAATTCCTCCATTTTCTCTGTGTCTTCACAGGCTCAAAGAGGAGGAACATCAGGAGAGATGAACAGACAGGAAAGATGTGTGGCTTCCACTAGGAGCCCATTTCAATTTCTTGCCTGCTTAAGAAAAAGGTAAAGCAAAGCAACTGTTTGTGGGTTAAGGGTATAATAATTACAAAGGAGGAAACAGCATGTAAAGAGTGTGTCTGAAAAAATAAGCTTAATTCAGAAAATGCACAAGTTCAGCCTGGCAAAAATTGCCATAAGGTTTTCAAGCTCTTGTCTCAATTCTTTTCCCTTTCCTGTACACATGACTGTGTTATGTAGAGCCCTTCCTGCATCCTCTTGCCCCTAGTGGAGAGCACTACTTTTATACATCACAGCAGAAAGTAAATTAAAATCAGTTTCTACACAAATATATCTCTACTGTATTTTTTTTTTCTCAAAAGTCTTTCATTCAGGGTAAAAAAAATACATTAAAAAGCAAGTATCTGTTTTCTTGTATAACAAAGAGTGGAGTTCCAGAAGCTCAAAAAACTGCCCAAATAAAAAAGTGTAGCTGTGCAGAAAGCCTTTGCATCTCCATGATTTTCATGGAGGTACTTTCTTCAGGTAGCCTAAGTTCTCACAACTGTACTTTTCACTCCAATCCCACTGAATTTTTATGGTTTCCTTTCCAGGGTGAGAGGGTAGATAAGTCTGTTTACAAACTCTCTGAAAGAAAACACCTGTTCTGGAGCTAAACCTTTCCAGAAAAATCAGTGTGTGTTGGAGGAAAGGCTGTGAACAGCATTTAACAAAACCTTAAACAGAATATTGGTTTGTGTAGACAAAACCAGATGTGTTTTTAAGAGTATTGCTTGATCATGCTTAATCCTTAAGGAATTCTTTCTTCTGAAACAGTGGAATTGCTTTTAGACTTGATCCTTTTCCTGGAGGGGGGATGGGGAGGAAAGAAAAGGATCGAAAGCTGGCCCATGATGTGATAAACATAGGTCAGACCATTGCTGAATCTCTCCATGCCAGCAACACCACTTCCCTGACAAATGGGTGCTGGACACTTTTAGAGAAATTGCAAACACCAGTGTTAGCTGACGTTCTCTAATTCACATTATTAACTAGGTAATGGACTAGAGACATCATGGTTTAATTGAAATAAATAAAACCATTAAAACTGTGAATTAAAATAACTGCATTTTGATGTGTTTGGGTTATTCATATTACTTCAAAATGTTATTTTTAATCTGAACACTGCTGAACACATCTTCTTGTGCCCCAGGGATAGCACAAAGTATGTTATTGGCCTCTATTTTTGTACCCCATTTACTCCACATTCACATTGCCTCCAGTTGATTTTTTCCTAGCAAGATCTGATAGCTTTAAAAGTAAAAACAACAAGAGGAATGAAGGAAATATCAAATGGCTTTAAAACTAGTACCAAAATTTAAGTTTCTAGTCTTGGGAACCTCTAAAAATCTTTTGATGAATGTCAAAAGATTCTCAGAAATTCTCATCTTTAGCCAAATTCAGTTTCTAAGGAATTTGATGGGGATTTTGCCAAAGACTTGGAAACAGTTTTTCTGATGCAGAGCTATTTTGAAATTTGTGACCTAAGGGGTTTTTTTGTTTGGTTTGCTGGACTTTGTTTTGGGCAAGCTTTTTTGTGGGTTTTGGTTTGTTTGTTTGTTTTGTTTTGTTTTTAGTCAGCTGCAGCGTTTGATGCAATAATATTAAACGAATTTTAGTGAAAATTTACTTGATCACAGAAGACTGGTCACTAAGGAGTGTCTTTCTCTGTTCCCCCAACATTCTGGTGGTCCCTCAGCACTGTTCCCTTCTTCCCTGTTCCTTGGGAGCCCCAGGTTAGCTCCAGGTTTGTTCTGGTGGCTGAATGGTGTTGGGCAGCTGAAAAGTGCATTATCTTTGATCTTCCAGGGGGTGGATTTCTACAGCTGCCACAGAGATGCTTTTTCATCAGCCAGAGGGAGGAGAGTGCTTTCAAAACTTGTTCTGAAGCTCAGTTCTGAACTGTGTGTGACTTGGAGCTTTCTCTCTGGGGTTTCTTTTTCTCTCTTGAGAAGATAACATGGCTTTACATCAATCCCTTCTTATTCCATTAGTCATCAGCTGGGCAGGTAGAATAGCAACCTCTCTTCTTTTACACTCCTTTTCACACAAATGTGCCACTCTACCTGCAGCACGATGTGCGAGCAGTCACAGGCTGGACTTGTTTTCACTGGCAGTGAGAGAAAGCAAGAGAAACTTTCTTTGTTCTAGAAGGAAACTCCTTTCTTCCTCTACATAGTTATGTCCACAAAGGTAAGTGGTGTTCAGCCCACAGCTGCTGTCTGTGTTTGCATCCTGCTTTTGTGGAAGGAGCAGTTTCAGGGCACAGGTCAGGATTTCTCCAGCCCCAAGGATGCTTGACCTGTAAGGTGAGGAAATTGATCTTTACACTAAGCCAGTTGAGTAACTGGGAGTTTCATTTCTCTTTTTCACTTTCACAAAGATCCTGGAATAAATACATTACTTTTGTGTGAAACAGGAACATAAAATTGCACCCAGAGGAAAGTCCTTGGTCTGTAACTTACTGCACTCCTGAAATACTCCAATTCCTGTATTAAATTTATTAATCTGGTCTGTGAGGTCTGAACTGCAGTGCTGGCACTGCCATTTTGCTGTGTTGCTTTACAGTTTTGGGAAAGATTAATAATTGTAGGGCAGTGGACCATGGAAGTTTGGGGACAAAGGGACAGATTTATTTTAAAAAATAAATATGTGTAGTTAAAATTACAATTAATTGCATATCACCTGTTATATAACAGACTAATGGCAGCAGCAGTGTCAGAAATCAGGGCCTGATCCTACTTCCCACTGAAATCGATGGGAGTTTTGTCATTGATGGAGCAGCTGAGCAAGTAACTTGCAAGAATTCATTTATTCAAGAAATCTGGCTGCTGCTTCTGCTTATCTCTATTGATTGTACTCATGTCCAATCAGGTTTGCAGCATTAGCTGCATTACCTTACAATAACAGGGAAATTCACTTGGGGCATGTTCCTACCAAGTCCTAGAATCCAGAAAAAAATAAACAAAAGGTTTATCCCATGCAAACCTCACTTCCCCTTTTTCAGAGGCAGCTACTCCTCTTGTAAGTCTTGCATCTCAAGGAACTGTATTCCAGTTTTGAAATTTCTATACTAAAACTAGGAAGGTGAAGTGACTTGAAGAAGTTTAGTTAGTCAAATGGAAAGGTGATATAGCAACAAAGATAAACTTTGGGCTTGGCAAATCCAGTTTCAAGTTTCAGTTCTTCCACAAAATCTAAGATTCTGAGCAAAGAGCTTTTTATTTATTTGCATAAAATATTTGATAAGAAATTTGATCTTGCAAAGTGTTCCATGTATATCCCAGTGAAGCACAGGATTTCTGCAGATGGCAGAGCTTATAAATACAGCTTACAACCTTTCCTACATTAGAAAACCACACTGCTTTAAACATACTCTTATAGCTTTAAGTTCCAAATCCTCTGCAGCTACAGCTACACAAAGTTGCTTTTAAAGGAATTATTCAAATCTGCATTCCTAATGACATGATTATGTTGGAGAAATTAATCTTTATACACCTGAGTCTTCTTTAAAATTTCCATCAGTATAACTTCACTGATTTTGAGAAAAGAAAAAACACAGACCTGATACAGTATCCTTAGTGAAGGTTTTTGAGGAAATTCTAAATACACATGGATGAGACTGAATACCAACAGTTATTTCCCGAGTGCTTTACATTTTACTGTAGTAAAAACAGTTGATTCATTTTTCAGTTTTATAACTGTTTGTTCTGTAATACAATCAAACTTATTGTTTTTCTTTAGAAAATATCCCAGCAGCTCCAGGTGCTTTTTGGTTTATTTACTCCCCCAAGCAGACATGGTAAGGCACAGTCTTTGCTGTTCTTGAACAAACACAGCAATTACACCAACACTTTGCCTGCCTGACTTAACATTCCCCACAAGTACATGTTCTTCTAGTAACAGGCTGCTGGGGAGATGACCCAAGGGATTGCTGTCCCTCTGCATATTTGCAGGCAGAATAATTAACAGGCTTGTGAAATTCTTCCTTGAAGTCTGCTTTCACATGGCATTTGCTCATAGGAAATCCCACAAATGAAAAATCTGGTCAACCAAATTCAAATTTCAAAAGACTTCGGGCTCTTAATGAAGCCAAGCATTGAACATTAGAGAGGAATGTGGAAAGAGAGGTGAAGCTGGGTTTGTTTGCCTGTCAGCTGGTTCCCTGAGTGCCCTGTCTGTTCTCAGCAGAATAATGTATGAAAACATCCTGGGGGTGGGAGCTGCTCGTTTCTGCCGGGGCTTGCTGGGTTGTGCTGCTGTGTCAAGTTTGCAAGATGTCACTGACTTCACAAAGCAGCACAGATGGAAACAAGTGACAGCTCCCCTCTCTGCCCTGGGCTCCTGCAGGAGCCTGTCAGGGGAGCAGTAGGTGACTGGAACACATGGGCAAGTGGGGAATAATCATTAATTAAAGATTAATTGCAGTCACAAATGGCAGCCAATCGCTGGATGAATGTGTGACTGTTCCTCAAGTCATCACTGGGTGGATTTTCTGCATATTCTGCCTGAATTGGGGCAGAATTGTCTTTTCAGAATTGATCTGTAAATGTAGAGTGTGGACAGAAACATGATTATCTCCAGAGATTTCTACTTAAAGAGCCTTGGGTCAGGCTCATGGACAAAGGATGGGATTGGCTCTGGCACACAGAACTGGAATTGTGCAAGGAAGGCTGCAGGATGTTCTGAACTTCTTTTGACTTTTTTCAGGACCAGAATCTCCAGAAAAATTAGGCTACTCATCTGAATACTCATTGAAATTATATGAAAAAAACACCCCAGGGAAAGATACACTTTCTTCTTTATTTCATATATTTTATAAAATATTTTTTTTGTTCATCTCTTCTCCCTTTCATTTTCATTTCAAAAGTTTTATTTCAGAGGAACTCAACTGATGAGCTGAATGTTGTTGGGGAAGGAGCACAAGTATTACCCTTAAATTTTATGCACCAATTATGAGCACATCTACAATAGGAGGAGAGGAGGGAGAGCAGTAGACTGGAAGAGCAGAACTGCTTTAGGATCGATAGATGAGCTGACATTGAGGCTGGAGGACTGAGAGAAGCAGTGGAAAGGATAGACATATTTGGCAGATTTCTGAAGACATTCAATAACGACACCGAGATGGAGCTGATAAATCAATAGCTCTTTGGGCAGATTAGATTGATATTTTAAATGTATATGGAACTGTCCTAGCCAGGAAGACTGAACAACCCCTGAACTAACAGATAAGCAGAAAACCATTAATTCATATTTCTGTATTTATGTGTGTTTTTTTAAAGGAACTGTGTGGAACACCAAGCTGTTTTTTCTTCTGCAGCTGGAAGGTTGGATCAGATGTAAGCTTGAATTTTGCTGTTACTACAGAATTCCTAAGGGTGGTGTGTGCTGCTCTGTTGGGAACAGCAAGGAAAATGACACAGATTCTCTTGTGAGTTGAACAGGAGAGCTCTTAAGGTTTGTTACCTCAGATCTTCTTTTATAGACCAATACTTGAAAGTACAGAAAGGTAAAACTCTTATTGGTCAGTGAACTAACACATCACCATCATGGGTCAGTGGGGTTCACCACCCCTCCACCTTCTCTTGCAACAAAACAAGAAGGTGACAAACAGCACCTGCATGGCTGTCTTCTGTCTCTGAGAATTGTTTTAATTCCTCCTTGTGATTTCCCAGGTTCCTCAGGTGAGACTGAGAAAGTTACACATCCTGCTTTACCACAGGCACTGTGCTCCCTGCTTTTGTTCATATTTAGCATCCATAGTGTGGGTTAAATTAAAATTAATTAATGAATTATTGCTGCAGAGGAAGAACATTTAACACTGGGGCTGTCAGTTAGGAGCAGGACAGGACTGGGGCAGCAGTAGAACACTTCCCAAGGCGGGGTGGAAGTTGGTCCAGTCCCACCATGAGTATTTTCTTTGTGTGAGCATTTTCAGGAGCATCAGGACGTGAAGAAAATCTTTATGGCAAACTTTTCAAACTGCCACCAACAAGATTTGGAATCCCAATGATGCCTCATTGAACACAAGGAGTTTTGTCAATGGAAAATTAAGGCCTTTGTGCTCCTTTTGACCAATCTGGCTTCTTCCTCATGCTACCAATTTATCAGCTGTCCTAACAGATATAAAGTGTTTCTAGCCATATTGGAATTCCTGGGATTGTTTGCAGCTTTCTCTCCATCTTCCCCAAAATCCTGCTAGAAGTTGAACTTGAAAGGTTTTGTTTTGGTTTTTTTTGCTAATGGCACTGTTGTGTTCACCAGATGTTGTGAAGCTAAATTAAAGAAGGGCTTGTGATAATGGAATTTCCTAGAAGTTTACAAGTGAATTATTATGCTTGAGAAACTTAGGCTGTTTAATATATATTTCCATAGAGGTATGAGAGGAGGACTGTGCTGAATAAAGAAAATGTATAATCCTGAGAGGGGAAGTATGTCCTTGGTTTGCCTTCCCTTATTTTGAACTTGCTGGAAGCTGGATCAGCCTAAAGATAGACCAGACATTCATCTGTCCAGGCTGCATTAACCCAAGGATTTGTCTGGTATCCCTTTTCTTTCCATGACTCACTGGACTGGACTGGCCTATTCATTAAGGATCTCTAACATGCTAAAATATTTTTGGAATAATTTCATTTAAAGGAAAAAAAAAAGGTTGCTAAGAGGAAACCAATTCTGTGACAACTAGATTAGAGAGATCTTGTCTTTAACTGCAAATATCACTTTATTATATTTGCATGTAAATAGGAGCCAGATAACTGTGACAGATGAGGAGAACACTTCAAAGTCATTTGCTTTCTGGAAAAATAGATCAGCAGGGCTTGGAGGGCTCCTAACTTGAGGTGTATCACATCCAGTGTTGATAAAACTGATCTTTGCAGATTTATATCCTCTAAAAGTTACCCTGAGACAGGGCTGGATCTCTGCAAGGCCTCTTGCTGATCACTGTTAAATTGTGGTATGGGGTTATTAAATGGAACAGGGAAATGAGACCTGGCAACTGTGTAGGGCCACAAAAAATGCTTATAGGACTGACAGAATGGATTTATTTACTTCAGAAATCAATGAGTTTGTAAAGAATCTTGGAATATCATTTTCTTCACCAGATATTTGTGGTTGGACACTCAACCTTCCTCTTCTTGGGCACGAATACTTATTTCTACTTATGTATTACATGACTGCTCAAGTCCTGATCATCTGCTGCAGTGAGGGAGGGCTTAGGAGCAGTAGATTTAATTTCTGAATTGTTCTCCAGGCCCTCAGGACTGGCAAGGCCAGGCTGTGCTGGCTCTGGTGGTGCTGGGCTGACTGAGGCTCTGTCTCCTGCTCCCACAGGTCTGGCTGGAGGCTCAAACAGCTCTCACCTGTAAATCAGGGGGTTTCCAGAGCTGGGTCATGCTTTTTGGGCTCCCAGTGTCACAAGCAATGGAACACCACTGGGACAGCTCATACCCAAATCAGAAAGCTCTGACAGGAAGTGTCTGACCAGAATGTTTCCAAGAGTTTTAGTGTGTTGAAGAGAGCTGTTTTCCTGGTGACCCTGATATTCTCCAGAGTGAAATATGAACTATAAAGGGACTTCAGTCTTCATGAAAATTCCAAAAAGTATGAAAAATTTAGTGGCAAATATGTACATAGTACAAAACAAGTTTGGAACCAGATCCACCCAAATAAAATTTTGGTTTTTGTTGGTTTTTTTTTAAATGTATGGTAACACTAAATGGAAGAAGCAAGCCTGGACCCAAAACACTCAAATGCCTTAACCAAAGCATTTAGCATCCTTCCAGGGCAGAGATGAAATCAGGAGAATGTTTTAAATGTGTACTGAATCACAATTTGTTTGGATTTCATTTAGCTTAAACCAGCCATTAAATTTTCTTGAGATTGATTTTGAAATTATTTCAGTGTGTCAATAATTATCCAATTGTATGCAAGTTTCATTTGAATTTAATGTTTGTTTTTTTTTTCCTGTGTATGTTCTCATAGTATGCATACATTCATGCTTTGTATTTGGTGCCCATGACTGCACAGGTTTGTGACCTCAATTTTAGAAGACCTGGGTGGTGTTGTTTGTTCTCCCACTGTGTGGCTTTACAAGTGTCTTTTGCCTTCTGCATCCCTTCTTGCACTGCCATATGGATGCCATAACTTTAGGGGAAAGATCACTTTCCTTTTCATGTATAGTTTTATGGTGTGTAGCATATTGATGGAGATGGTGACTTTTGGCACCACCAAATTCCAGAGGTGAATTATTTAAGGGAGAGTTACACTGCAGACTTATGATAATGCATAACAAACATAAATCTGTTTGTAAGTGCTGTGGTTTAAATAACATTTGTATGGTTTTAGCTGATGTCTAAGCCCAGGCAGACTACAGACACATTTGTGAACATTCCCTGAGCCTGGCATTTGGTCAGTTAAAGCACCAAAAGGCAGAATTTAGTTGTTGCAGTGGAATGGACTCTTCACCAGGTTTCCTGGCCCTGTGTGTTGCACCCCTGGGTCCCCTCATCCCCTCTCAGTTCTGCAGAGCCCAGCAGGGCTGGCTCTCCATCACCCACCACAGGTCTCAGGCTGCCCACCTGGTGCCCCCTTGGCCCTTCTGATGTCACCAGGCAATACAGGGACACATTTGTCAAAATTCCATGTAAATCTGTGTCGGCTGGAGAGAGGAGCTTCCTGCCCTGCAGTTTGCCAGGTTGTCAATATGGGGAAGCAGCAGAGATGTTCCAAATGGTTTCACACTAAAAGGAAGTGGCAGACTTTGTGTTTGGCACCTTGTGCTGGATGTTTCCTTGCTGGGCAGGGCCTCTCCCTATGGATGGGAAGGGTGAGCTGCCTTTGGGCCATAATGGCTTTGATTAAAATTGGCAATTCTGGATCCCCCGCTGGCCCCAAGGCAGCTTGGTGAGATGTGTGTGCAGAATCCTGTCATCTCCCATTTCCAGCCTGTTCTAGTGGCAATGCAAGCCTTGCCAAAAGTAGCACTTACAGTAAAATACCCTCTTGTCCTGGAACCTTTGCATTAATTAAACAAAAATAGATCAAGCTGAACCCAAGGTTTTCCTGTGTTGATGAAACCACAATTTACGTGGCAAATATCTTCTGTTTACAGAAAATAGGGGCTTCTGGCTAATCCCACACTGAGAACTGCAGCCACAGGCTGTGCTGGAGCCCTGAAACCAGACTGAGCTCTCCCAGGACAGCACTGCCCCACACCACCACATCCCCTCCCTCCCTCCTGGCAGGTTTAACTGCAAAGATGGGTCTCATTGGAAAGGTACAATGAATATCTAATAACAGGGCAATTTACCAGAGCAGTTCTGAACAGCTGAAAGCAGATTTGTACCAGCACATTGATGAGCTGCTGGAGACGTGCAGAATCTTGTATTTCTGATGGACCCTGGCGAGGTGAGCTCAGTTGGATGATATTATTCCTGCTGAGCTTCACACCTTTACACCTTCTCTTCATTACTCACATTTCCTCTCCAAGAAAATCTTTGTACCTTGGCCCATCTGAAATTTCTAGCATTTGAAATGAATTATCCAAGAAATTCAGACTAAGGAGGGCAGAGGACACAGACATACAAAGATGAGAGAGAGAAAGGGTACTTGGCAGTTTTGATTCTGTTTGTGGAGCCCAGGCTCCATGAAAACAAAGATAAACCAAAAAGCAGAGGGTAATTAGAGATATCAGCAAAATGAAAGATACAGATAGCACTGCATCTGCAGACTGCAGACTGCACTGCAGGCCCTTCAGAACCCTCAAATAAATTTCTCAGTGTATAGAAGTACAGGAGTGGAAATGGCAGGCACAGCTGATAGTTCACTGCAAGTTATTATTTGCACAGATAGGAGCCCATTGTGGGAAAAGAGAGGATTTCAGAAGTCAAAAGGATGGTGGAATCTTCAGTGAAAACAGGGAAAGACCACAGGGCTTAGGGAATTCTAGTCAAGAGTGAGGAGTGAAAGAGCAGATGAAAATGCAGGTCAGCTCTCAGGTATGGGAAGAGGCCGGGGTTCTCTCACACGTGGAGTGCTTGTTCCTAACCTGCATTGATCTCAGGAGTTTCCTTCTTTGAACTGCTCAGACTGGATTTGGCTGAAGGAAGCTTTGTGAAGCTCTTTCTGTGCAAATCAGTTGAAACCAGCCTCAGACTAAATCAAAGTTTTCACAGGTATTTTAATACTCCAAGAGCTAAAGAATCATCTGATAGAAAACACTGAAGTTTTCAGTCTTTATTAACACTTAGACCAGCACCTAAATCCACTCTGAAACACAAATACCCTGCTCAGGGAGAACAGACATGTCCCATGCAGCTGGAACACAGCCAAAGATCTACAGAAACCTTGAGATGTGGGGTAAAGCAAGGGGTGGGAATGTAAAATTGCAGGTTCTGTTGGACAGCCTTTGCCAAAGTAATGTGTGCATACTGAAGGGTGGGGGTTTTTCCTTGCAGTTTTCTGAACCTCCTATTCTTGAAGCTCTTCCTGCTGCTCCTCAGGATTCCTGTCAGTGCAGATACCTGAGTTTCCCGTGAGCTGAGGTGTGCAGGAGCGTGCTGGGTTCAGCCCCACGGCAGGGAAGGCTCCCTGGGCTGGGTGACAGGCTGGGGCTCAGCTCTGCACTGCAGCTGGGCCAGTCCCTTCCAGCAGGGCCCTTTGAGCATCGTCCCTCCCGCTGTGCAGGACCTCTGCCTTCCCCTCCCTGCCTCAGCTGCTCAGCAGATCCAAGTTCAGCTGCCTCTGACTTGTGGGGTGGGAGAGCAGGAAAAGCATGAGAGCACAGCTCTGGGAGCTCATGGCATGGTGGTACCTCTGAGCAGAGCAATGGTCTCCAGATGTCACAGACAGCTTTGAAAATCCCAACCTCTGTGATGCTGGAATTGCAAGTAATAAAATAATTTTCATTCAAGTCTTCCTCTCCACCCTCCATTTACCCCTTTAACCACCTTAGTGTGCTGAAACCTTGGGTCAAGCTGTTTGGAGCAGATTTTGTGTTGTGGAGGTCATTTTGTGTTCAGGGTGCCTGATGTAATGGGATCCCTGATTCCTGGTGGTGTCACTAGGGAGAGGAAATAATCACCGTAAATAACCTGTGCTTTCTGATATCATAGATTTGATTTTGCATCAGTTAACTTTGTCTTTCTCATCAATAATGTTAACATTTCAGAATAATAATCAATCTCTCAGCTGATGGGTAGAATTTGGATAAGTAAAAAAACAAAGGTCTGAAAGTTGATAGAATTTTTTTTTTGCAGTGAACTTCTTTAACCTTTGAAAAAAGAGATCATTACTTTTCTAAAAATTATTTTCCATTTTTACTCAGTTCACTTCCTGGTTATTCCTGGGAACCAGAAGCAGGGAGCACCATAAATCTTGCAAAAAAGCCTGTTCTGGCCAGTTTCCTAGCCCAGCTTTGCTGATCATTGAGTTTTGGATCATTTGAATAAGCTTCATGTAAGTAGCCAAGCTAATGTACTTCTTCAAGCCATTTGCAAGCCCCAAGTCCCAAGAAGCCAACACATTGCTTAGTCTAGGCAGCCTGAACTCTGCCCTTTCATGCCCAGCTTTCTTTCACATATAAAATACAGTTTTAGGGCTGCTTTGGTGTTTTGGATGAACCTGGTGCTAATGTGACTTTCGGTTTTACAGCCAAGTATAATATAAGCAGGCGTCGAGCAACCTCCCTTCACAGTGCTTTGCTAATACATTCTAATCCTGTCTGCTGATATCTTGTGCAGTCCAGAGACTCAATTAATCCTGAGCAGAGTTTACTAGTTGGGCTAAACCACCATAAAACCTCTGCAGAGCTTTCCTAGGCTTAGCTTGAAGTTAACAAGTTGTTCCCTATGCAACAGAGCAAAGCAGATTTGAACCCCTACTCGTGAAAAGTTACTTGGGAACAGGTTTTCAAATTCATCCCCTCCTCACCCAGTGGTGGCACAAGGCTCTGTGATGGGCACGGTGGGGTGGCAGTGAGCTGGGAGCACGATGCTCAGCTCCAGCTGGAATCCCCAGGAAGGGTGGCAGGGTGTGGGTGTTCTCTGAGGCTCAGGTCCCCTCTGGTCCGGGAGGAATGGGGTGTTTGATGGGGGCAGCACAACCCCCCTGACAAAGGGCTCTGCTGCCTGTCACACCTTGACTTGTTGAGCGTGAACACAGCCGGGGATCACAAAGCTGTCATCACAAAGCATTAGCATGAGAAAAGGAGCGCTCCTCTGTTTTGGCATGTCACACCCCGGTGACAGGGAGCACAAATACAGTCAGGCACACACAACAGTGCAAGTCACTGTCGGCTTTGACAATGTTGGGCACCAAGGCTGTCACTCCTTTGACACGGCCCCTCCTTCCCCCTACCCACGCTGCCATTCGCAACAGCAGCTCGCCCACTGCTTTTATTTCTGCACAATGTGTCAATAATTACTTGTCAGGCCTCTGCTTATAGACCTGGGATGGTGAATAAACGCTTATTATGCCTGAAAAATGTTGCAAGCTTTACCATAAATCTTGTGTTGCAAATGCACACAATAGGGGCTATTGGCACAGAGGCGAACACTCACATTAACATGTAAAGTCATGCTGCCCAGAATGGAGTTTGACAAACTAACTTGCACCAAAGGAGTTTGTTGACCTTTTCTTCGCCTTCCTGGCAACCAGACTGGGCTGGTGTGTGTTAAAAATCCAGATGAATGGGAGATGACAAGAGATATAAACATCTTCCTGTTCGGGCGGCTGGAGTGAGGATGCTCTCCATCTGAGAGCACTTCAGAGATGGTGCTCTCGGATATCAGCCTTCAGATCGACACCAGCCAAGCAAGTGAGCAAAAGCTAAAGTTGACTAGATCTGATTTCAGCAACCTATCGGGTTCTGCCTGTGCCTGTTGACCCAGTAGAGGCTGAAACATTATTTTGACCTGGCAGCTGCTCGTGGCTGGCCCCTGCAAACTGCATCTCCCCAGCTGCTTCAGCTCTTTGGGTTCCAGGTTGTGCTCTGGAGCTCTGCCTTTGATGAGCTGAAAGAACGGCACAGAAGGTGCTTATGACAAAGGTGCAGGTGTCATGCACTGAGCTTGGAATAAGAACGTTTAAAAGGAGCTTTACAGAAGTAATAATTAGGGCTTGCATTTAAATACCTGACTGAAGTCTCACAGCCAAAATTCTTATAAGCACTGAAGGATTTACTCAGTGCCTTTAGGAGGGACAGGTGAACTTCTCACCATGTTTCTGCCTGTAGGTGATCTAAACTGCTCACTGCAGCTTTTCATTGTATTCCACTGATTTGGTTTTATTTTTATGGTTTCTAATGGTTTTCTTTATCTATTTCATCTTTGAATTTTTTTTGTTTAGTTTATGCCTGTTTCTTCCTGCACTAAGTGATTGAAGTTATCCCATGCTTGTTTAACCTTTTAATATTTTCACTATTCTTCCCCTCACAGTTTTTTCCCATCTTTTAATATCTACTTTACTTGTTTATTTAGTTTTGCAATGAGACTTCAGTTTTGTTTCCATTTCATTAACCATTTATCCATAACCTTTCAGTCTTAGACTTCCTATCTGGATCTAATGATTCAAATGCTAGAAAAAAAATATTTTTAAAGAACTCCTGCTTCAACCACATTGTTATTAAAAAAATAGCAACACATTTCTTTTGGCTATATCCCTTACAACAGACAACTTCTTTTAAGGAAACAAGAATTGAATTTGTTTTGCTGTTAATAAAGCCAGAAGTGTGGAATGTACTTGACCTAAACCCTTTTAGCAGCCCTCTGGCAGCCAGAGTTTGCACTGTGTATGTAACCCAGAGATGTACATGCCTGTTGTGGAGCACAGATGAAGGTGTAAAACCCCCTGCACCAGCTGCAATAAAAATCACACAAGGTTTTATATGCACATCTGTATCTGTAGAACTTTCAGCTTACTTTGTAAAGTCAGTGTGATGGTGAAATAATCTCTGGAAGAAACCCATTGCCTGGATTTATTCCATCCGATTTGAGTTTTGTTTCCACAGCAGTTTAAGCCAGTCTTGGTGTGTCTGTCTGTCTGTCTGTCCCCCTGCCCCATCCTTCCACAGACACTGATGCACCCACAGCTCTGGGCACTCTCCCCCCTTGCAGCAGGGGAGCTGTTTCTGGAGCTAAGCTGGCAGCAAACAATTGCCTTGTTCTTTTTTGTTGTTGTTTTTTCTTTCTGAGCTCTGCAGGATCTAACAAAGGTGAAGGTCATAATAGGACCCTGCAACACAGAGAAGGTGGCTGGGTTTGAGAGCCCAGCAAGCCCCTTCTTGCTTTAGAAAGAATGGACTTAGAAAATCTGTTCTGTTTTGCAGGAAGAAAGTCCTCCTAAAATACTGATAAAGAAGGCTGTACATGCTGAGTACTATAATGCTTAACTTTTTCCTTTACTCCAATGCACAGGTGTCCCTTTAGTCTTCAAATCACTGAATGAGGTATAAAAATTACTAAATCCAGCTGTGCTATCTCATAACCTTGTTTTTAGAGTATTAGGGTGGGTTTGTTCACATTTACATGAGTGTTGGGCATTTCTCCTCTGTGACAGGAAAAGTTCCATCCTGTTTCTCTGCACTCCAATAAGCCTCTGTTTTGTTCTGTCACCACTGTGTCCAGTCTCAGACTTCATGGCAACCTGAAAAAATCTGAATAGGTGAATTCATTGTTCAGAGGTGGATTTTGCATCCTTTCCTTCCATCACAGAGGAGCATTGGCACAATTTCACTGAGTTTTGCTTTCAGCATTAAGGACAGGGAGGGAACAGGGTTTGATTTAACTGTAATTGCAGGAGAAACTTTTAGAGGCAGAACTTAATGAGGAGCACTGGCAATTGGCCTGAAAGATAAAACCAAGCCCTTCTCTAAAATAAATAAATAGGCACACAGATTTTTCTCTAATACAAGTGGGCAGGAATTTAGTCTCACATGCTGAAGTTTCCAACTGAATGGCCTCCAAATCTTGGGCTCTGCAGATGTTATATCCCTGCCAGAGATATTATGATGTTGACAATTTAAACTGGGAAGCTTTCATTCCCTACCTTTTTTCCATGTGGCTACTTCCAAAGTTCATCTGGTACCATTAGGGAAATTAAAAGAAACACAGAGACAGTCACTTTGTTTCTTGTTTTTGCTTTTTTTTTCTTTTTTTTTTTTATAATCCTACATTTTCTGACTTTTGAGTTGATTGCAGGTTTGTTTCAGGGCTGTGTTTTGTAACAGAAAACCTATGGTTAAAGTTCTGCAAACAGAGCCTGTGCTACACTACTGACATCTGCTCACAGAGCCACGACGGGCAGAGATGGGCTGGTTTGTGATTTTTGGCCAGTTCAGCTTTTCCAACAAGAGTCACTGGTGTAAGAGTAGTTGTACTGACAAAACTCCCAGATTGTAATTTTGTCACTGCTTCTATGACATGACCTTTTCCACCCAAAATAAACATGGCACAAAAAGCTAAATAGTTGCCTAATAGCCACTGTCTCCTGTGCAGGCTCCGGAGATTTTCATGTGAATCTGTGGCTGGAAAACAGGCACGGGACTGCTGCTCGAAGTCTCTGTGTTTAGTGACGTGTTTTGTTTATGGCCCCATTAAAAGTCTTTTAAACCATTAAACTCGAGCTGAATCTTGGCATTTTCTTTGCCTACAAGCCTCCTGAGATCCCCTACTATGCAGTTTGTAAGGGTCTCTAGGGAAACCCAGGGGCTAATCCTCTTCTTTGCTTAACCTCAAAGATTATCAAAAGAGGGACAGAGGAAAAGAAAATCTGTCCCTGGAGTTAATCTGATCTAAGGTCTATGTGCAGCCCTTCAGAAAAATTCTCTGATGGTTTTGGTGTTAAAAATCTGCTTTTGAAATAGAACTTAAATATGTAGTCTTTTGTTTTGGCCTGGCTTCAGTTTTTTAAATCTCTGTAATGTATATTTTTAAAGAAGTTTCTCATTTTTTTCTTAAAAATTACAGCTACTGAACTAAAGGTTTTTATGTTCAATTAAGAGATGCTTTTTTTCTAGGTCATCTCAGTGTAGCTATAAATTATCACCTGGTCACTAGACCTGGCCTTCCAGATGTGAGGCTAACATTCCTTAATGGAAGAGACTGAGATGGAGCAAAAGAAAATCTATTGATAGAGCCTCAATAACAATATTTATCTCTGCAGAGACAGACAGCTCATTTTTGAAATGCTGAAGTGAAATTCTTCCTTGGGATACTGAAAGGTGGGGAAGAAGTCTTCCTCTGAAACCTGTTAGTAGCTGTTGGCATCAAAGACAGGAGGAGATGGTTTGGTTGGGGACAGTGATTTGAGGGATAATCTGGTGATTGTCACGTGTCTGGTTTCACTCACTCCAGAATTCTGATTTGCAGGGATTTGTTCATTTCTGCTGCTGCCCCAGCTTTAGGACAGTCTGCCCATTTTGAAATGCCAGATCCATTGCCAGAGTGGAGTTTCTGTGTGCCACCACGGTGAGGGTTTTGGTTGAGATAATTTGGAAGGTGCCCATGGACAGCAGTAATCTCACACCAAAGTGTGCAACTGCCTCCCCATAAATTCATGAAATCCTTTGGGATGTGGGGGTCAGGCATCCATTGCACAGACCTCAGGACTCCTGGCCTTGTGTGCTCCCAGGAAGTGGTCAGGAATTTCTGTATGAATTAAAGCAGATGATGAATTGCAGGATGCAGAGGAACAAACCCCTCTGCTGATTTTTCACAAGTGTTGCCATGAGTCAGCGGCACATGACAGTGTCCTTCAAGGTTACATCTGCAGGAGAGGACAGCAAGGAGTGCTGGGCTGAGCACGAGAGCACACTTTCAGCAAATTCCCTGCCCTTATCTTGGATTGTTTATGGCTCCTCTGGGAGGATTATGACCTTCTATCTCCTTTCCACGGAGGGTGGATTTTGCTTTGAAAACATCTTTTTCCTACACAAGTGTCATAGTCAGTTGGAGTCAATTTTATAAACCTTACTTCTCAAAATGCAGTACCAGCAGACTTTTGTTTTTCACTTATGGTGGTGACAAATCCAATAACTATGGAGTGCATTAACCTTTCTGCTGCTGCAATCTTCTGTATTTTGATGTTTGTTTTCCGAATTTATTTGTCTGAATTGGATCTAACCACTGAGAAACTGAAAACCTCAAATTTAAGTGCAGACTTCTTTAAACTACTGTTTTCCAGGCTCTTGTACTGACATACCATTGCTGCAGGGCAAATGTATGTGTGGTTACTCCAGATTATAGTTCTGTCCTTCTAATTGTTGAGGGTAAAATATATAGTTTTAACTGGTTTGTGTGTACCAAACCCAGTTCCTATGATTTCTATTAGGAGTGGGAGCTATATTTTGTTTTGGAGAAAGTTATCTACCGTCTCTCTCCCTGAAAAAAAAATAAATAAAATCTTCCCATTAGAATCCTTTTGCCTCAGACTCTTCCCATGCTGAACTTCCAGCATCCCTCTTTCAAGAATGGTCCTTAAATTTTGCTACAGCTTCCTACACATTCTGATACTGAAACTTGAAGTGAGACACAGAAGCATCTTGCTATAATGTAGTTTTTTTCTTTCTTTCTTGGAAAATCAGTTCAGTAGGATAGAAAGAAAAAAAATAGATGTAATAGGTCTCAGTTTTAGGGGGACTTTCACCAGATTATGTTGTAGGTGAGGGAAATCTGGTCAAGTTTAAGTGGCCACAAAATAGGTGGGTGCTTGGTGCCAGGGGATGGGGACAGACATTAAATAAATGCTTAAAAAAGGTGTGGTGTCAGGCTTGGAGGGCTTATCAAAAGTGCAGCTTTGTAGCTGACTGCACTTTGCTCACATATGGTCAGCACTCTTTTTTGGGTATTTGTATCTGTGTGTTTTAAAGAGGATGTATGAGATTTGCAAAGAGTGGGGATGGGAAGAATTGCAAATATCTTTTTGCATGATACTGGAATTCTAAATTTTCTGATAAATAGAAGAAATCTTTAGAACTAAGACATTGTACTAGGTCTAGCTGTGATGGAGCTTAGGAGCTGGTTACTTTTGCTCTAGATAAGAAGTTCTTATATAAAGAACATTGATATTTTTCTCCATGTCAGAGGGGATAAGTGAAGAAGCAATTGGACTCAATTACTGCTAAGTTGCAAGTTGATTTGTGGAAGATAGTAGGAAAATTAAATGATGAAAGATGTGAAGCATCTCAAAGATGTATGCAAGGAGTATTCAAATTTCCTTTACTGTACATTTTTAGCAACAAATTAGATTGAAATCAATCAGGAGTGTTCTTGAAATATTTATCCAACTGTTGTGCAAGGGGAAGAACTTGCTGACCTTTCTAGTCTTCCTTTTCTATGATAATCTGTCTCAAAAATCAATTTCTTCTATTTTGCTTACAAGAACTCAGCTTCTAAAATCCTCACATGTGTAGAGCTGTTTCTGTGACTGTTTCCCACTTTGTTTTTCTTCTCTTCCAAGATTTGTTTGATTTTTCCTCACACTTGTGGATGTGTGTTGACTTTACGACTGGCTGGAAGTAGAATGGTGGCTTCTTATATTGAAAATATTGAGATTTCTAGAACAAATTAATCTCCTTATAAAGAAAGAAAACAATATCTATTTTTTTCAAACAATCCCCATAAAATTGGGGTAAGGCCAAACTAAAATATTCCTTTTGATATGCTTGGCATGTTTTGATGCCTATCAGAAACAACACATGGAGACACAGATGTGGAATTAAGAGGGAGGAGGAAATACTGATGTTGTTATTAGAAGGGGACGTCCACATTGTTGATTTTGAACAAACACAAGAAAGCTGCTGGTTAATGCAGTGCTGGTGTGTGTTTGGATGACAGCCCCAAGTGTGAGAGTGGGGTTTGAGCGTGCAGTTGGCGTGGAGCAGCCCAAAAACCTCTGCAGGCTGTGCTGCTCTCCATGCCAGTGCCCATCCTTTTGATGTGGCTGCCACATGTGCACAGCCTTGCCAGCACTGAATTAGGCAAACTTTTCATTAGAAAGAAAATTGTCAACCACTGCTTTTACAGGCTTCCAAGAACGAATCCTGCCCTCCACCCCACCCCCAATACGATTGTTTGCGGGGTGGAAAACTTTCTGGACACAAATCTGGTTTCTTGGATGTGTGAATAACTAGAACTGGGCAGATACAGAATTTGCTGCCTCGATGATAGCAGGGCTGATAGCAAAGCCAGGACCTCTTTTGACTCCAGTGATAATTTTGGGTGCTCATTTTCTGATGTGATAGACAGGTGTCTTGATTAACACTGTCAGTCCTCAGGTACAGCTACAGAGGTGACAGGAGGAAGGGAAAATAAATCAGTAAATGAAGTTGTGTGAGTCATTGCTGGGTATCCATGTTAGAATAAGGCTTTTTCACCCTCCTGGCAGGATACATGACCTCATATGCCCACAGGAGACTCCGTGTTGGATTTGTTCCATTTTGTGTAATTTTGAAATTCATGAAGTTCATTGGAAGGATTAATTATGTATAAGGCATGTGTCTGCATGTTCTTTTCATCTGTGAATGTTACCCTGTGTGCAGTTATTAGGGGTCTGATTGGACTCAACATTTTGACAAGAATTCAGTGACAAAAGGGGCCCATTATTCTTTGAAGTCATGGGCCAAGGAAGAGGAATGCCAGTAACATCAGTAATGACCTCATTTAACTTGTGACAGAGTACAAGATAATCAGGAAAGGTCATTGTAATAGAACTGTGGTTTATTCTATATGCAGCCCAACTCATGTTTCAGCCAGGCTATGTTGCAATTTTTATGAATGTGAAATCCTCTTATGTTCCCATGCAGGAAGGATGGACAGAGCAAGACAACAACTGGAAAGATCCTTCCCTCTCTGATACACTTAAAAGTGAATTAGCAAAGAGCTAGGGACAATAAAAGATGTTTTGTCTTCTGTGAGTTTTTTCTAAAAAAATAATTTTTTACTAAAGAGGCGATTTTGGCAACAGGAAAAAAAGTAGTTTCCATGTTGTCTTTTCATCATAGCTACAAAACACAAAGATTTCTCTTTTCAGTCAAAACTTAAAAGCTATAGGGACAAACAGTCTGAAATTGCCAGGGGAAAGCAAAATATAGTCTGCATTAATGGAACATTTCTGTGAACCTCTAATGCAATTATCCAGCTGCTTTATGAGCAGTATGAGTATGCAATTGTCAGCTTTGGAAATCCATCTCTCTCTGAACAAGTTACACCTGAAGTAACAAAACTTTTGGGAAAGAAAATAGTGAAAACAAAACCATTTCCGTTGTCTCTTTCATACTCTTTCCTTATGTTTCATCCTCTTATGACCCTGTACACTTTAGATTTTGGAACAGATTTATATAAAAGAACAAAAGAACTGCAAACCAGACAATTGTCCTGGTATTTTTTGTCCTGGTGGGAGACAAGAATTACTGGAAGTATCTTGGAATAAAGCTGCATTCAGAAGAAACCTCTTTCCATGCAGTCCTCTGAGATTTGGGTATTTTACAAAGGGTTTGAGTCAACATCAGACTTTTCTGTTTCTAGTGTGGTTCAGGCTTTGTGCACTGACACTGGAGGTAGTTTCCATTAGATGCCCATCAGCTTTTCTCTTCTGTTTTGCTTCCTAGCTGTGTCTTTTCAACAGTTAACTTTTATGGTTTCAGCAGCTTCCACCTGAGGTTTGCAGACATCTCTCCAGTTAAAATGAGTTGTCATCCATATGGACAGACTTCTGTTTCCTCAGATATTTTTGGAATAAAGAATATTTTGTCATCAGCACAAGAAGGGATGATATTTCCTTTGTTTAGCGCTTGTTGGGAATGTTTTGAACAGACAAAGCCCACAAGTGCCTGATTTCCAAAAACAGCTCTAGATTGTGCCATCAGCTCATTTCCCTCCTGTACAGAATTGGTTTTGTGTTTGTGTTTAAGATGAAAATCGTGACAGCCAAGGCTGGATGTACAGACCTTTAGGTGAGGATTCATAGTCTGAGGATGGCAGACCTGCATCTCTGGGGAGCTGTGGTTCCTCAGAGCTGAAATATGTCCCCACTGTGCCTCAGAGCTCAAGTAACCCTGTAAGAGATATGGAAACCCTCCCTTAATGCCCAGAACACACCACGTTTAAGACAGACAGTGAAGCAGGAGATGCACATGATGCAAGGGCATGTTTATACCTTATACTCAGCAGACAGAGCTATTTGCACATCCACATGCTTTCCTGATTTCTTCATGGTGTTTGGAATTACGTAAGGACCAGTGACAGTAACCACCAAGTGCTCAACGTGCTCCATTGATCTCATCACCACTGTATGAATTTCCACACAGTGGTGACTAAACTTTGTGGATCCTGCCTTGGAATGCTTTGGTTGCAGGACAAATCATGGCACAGATTTTTCAAGCTAATTCCTTCTGCTGATACCTCACAGTCTTTTCAAGGGTTTTTTGAAGAGATGTGTCTCATCCCCACTCCTAAACTTATGAGCAGGGCTACAAATTTTAGTCCCACAAATCTGCTTGAATATCCAAAGAGTTGACTCTGATTTCACAATAGCTGGATGTTTGAAAACATTCAAGTGTGTAGAAATACCGTGACACTAATTTAAATGTCTCCCAGTCAAAGCCTTGCAGTTGTTTTCTTGCAACACGTGTCTCTTACTGGAAGCCAAACAAGTGGGGCGAGTGGAAAACATGTGACTCCCTCCATTATTTACATCCCCTTCCCGTCCCCGCCGGCCAGCACAGTTTGAGTATGAAACTCACTGGAGAACAGCAGCCTATAAATATTCAGAGAAATCCAGGCAGGGCAAAAATGTTGCAAAAACCTTTGACTAACAGTTCACAGACCCTGTGAGTCGGGACTAACCACCGCTGGCCAGGGACACGGGCTGGATTCAAACAAAGGCTGATTGTAATTTTGTGGTTGGACATGAATGTTTTGCACAGCACTGATTGAGGCCACTTTGAAAACTGGGCCAGGGTTGTAAAATAACCTATTTACTGCAGTGTGCATTGTATTTGAAAACACAATGAAGCCTTGTAGATTCTAGCTGGGCTTGGTAGAGACCTTGCAGCTGAAAAAAAGGCTCTCCTGGCTATGAGGAGTCTTGTGGGACCTTGCTTATTTTATTTGTTGCCTGTGATTGGGTGAGGTAAAGTGAAACACATACAAAGCAAGGAATTGGGTATCTTTAGGTCCTAATTCCAAATTTTCCATTGATTTTTCTCTTTGACCTTTGAACCCTTGGCCCTTTGATTTCTTACACAAAGAAGCAGGATAAGACTGTGCTGCTCAGACAGCAAGATGACTAATGAATTAATGTTAATGAATTACTAATTGTAAAGCCTGCAGTCCATGCAAAGCCTTATGTTAGTGGTAAATGTTGGAGGAGTGAGTCTGTTGAGCATTGTCTGTACATGATGAAGTCACATCCCATTGATTTACTTTGGGGCCCCAGCTGAAGCCAGGGTTGAGCTTGAGGGTTGAGCTTGTGACCCATGGCACGAGCAGTGTGGGGTGACCTCCTGCCTGAGGCACAGCACCAGGATCTGGGCTCTTAGAAGTCAGCAGGTGTTGGAAGCTGCAGATCTGCTTCCTGAGCTTCTCACAGTGCTGTAAGAGCCTGAAGTCCCTCTGCTTTGTGGTGCTCCCAGAGCCTCCCTGTGAGCAGCACGGTCACACAGCCAGCGGCACCTGGAGTGAGGTGACAACCTTGTCCTGCTCTGTTGTGCAGTCTGGGGAAACTCAGGCACCCCGAGGATAAATCCCCAGTTTAGCCAAGGGGCTAAAGGCTCCTCACAGGACAGGGGTGTAACCTGCCTGTCCAGGCTCCCTCCCCTGCAATGAGGAGTACGAGGGTTTGCTTTGTCACCTGAAGCTGGTGTGAGTCTTTTCATTTGTTGGTTTTGTTGTTTCCACCCTTTCTGTAACATCTTGTACAGCAGATCTGGTTAGCTGCCTGCCCTGGAAAATATGGATGGTTTGAGATGTGAAGCAAGTGTTGTCTGTAGAGCCTGAGCCTCAGCTGAGGGCTGGCTCTCCTCATCACCCTGCTCAGACCTGGCTGTGAGCAGAAAGCTGAGCAAGGGAGGGCTTTGGGTAGTCAGCATCTAGTAGGCCCCTAAATCCTTCTCTAGTTATTGGGATCTCAGAGAGAACCTAATGAAAATGCTTCCTTTAGTTAAAGAAAAAAAAAATTAGGATCTTGACTGAATTCCATAACAAAGGCAAAAAATAGCAGAGGAATAGACAGGTACTGTAGATAATTCACTACAATAAATTTGCTTTCAGATGTAACTTTGGATTCCTTCTCACCTGGTTAGAACCTAGCTGCTACAAATCTACTCTGCATGATCTGCCTCCATATATTTATATGTTGTCTGTGTGACTTCCACACAGAACAAGCCATGATAGAAATCTTACATTTAATTAAAATTGATTTTAAAATTCCCTTGATCAATAATGAGTTAAAATTCATCCCGGCAGTGATGGGAACAGCAAACCTTCTGAGAAAAGCTTTCAGGCCAGTGGTTTTGGCTTTAGAGACTGGGTCTTGCCTGAAATTATCCCTTTCTTGGCTCCAGGCTCCGTGGTGCTTGGCACATTATGGTTTACCCTATAGCCCAGCTTGTCAACCACCCATATGAAAAGCTGAGACATCCAGTCTAAAGGTCTCTTTCTTTTTCTGCCTTTTCCAGTGTAGATGCTTTAAACATCAAACTCTTTGTAACTCTGTTGTCATCAGTTTGGTAATGCCTACTGGGCTTCAAAATGAAATGAGAACTTTGTGGAAAATGACCCAATATTTCTTCTTTGATTCCTACACTGCAGCCTATCTAAAGTGTTTGAAGTGCTTGCTCAGATGGCAAAATGGGGTAAGTTATAAGTAAAGGGATATTTAACAGCTGAGTTTTAAAGATTGCAAAATCCCTCTGCATTTAAGTCTTATCCCCCTGCAGAAGAAAGACCCAAAGCAAATATGTATAATATAGAAGAACATGGTTTATGTAACCTTGTCTTAGAGAAATTGGAGAAATTAATAAAGACTGGCTTCAAATGACAGTAATACTTTGTTGTTCACACTCCAGGGTGCTTCCTAATTAATTGTCTCAAGCCTTTGCTGAGAGATACTTTAGCAAAAGTGCTGTGATCAAGGAAAATTAAGAGGCTGAGGTACTCACTCAGTGCTGCTTCTCTCCTGAGAGTTACTTATTTGTCCCATGCCAACATTCCCATCTCAGTGATGAGAGCTTCATTCCTGATCACACAACTGGATCCCCCTGCCTGACTTCTCTTGAAGCCACATTGACCTGAGATAACAAATCAATAAATTAACACAGAAGATCTGATAGTAGGATTGGGGCACTTGTTAACTCTGGACTGGCCTTAACAGTTTAAGTCTGGGTAATTAATGTGTAAATAACATCAATTTACACAGTTTCATAGAGAGTGAAGGCAGAGAGCTACAAAAAGTGCATCGAACAGGAATTGCAGAAAATCAGTGTCTAACAGGAAGGAAAGGAAAAGTCAGCTGCACTACAAAGGTCTGGCATGATTTTGGATCAAATAGGGATGTGTCACTATTTTACTCCCTGGTTAGGGAAAACTGGTGTATTAGTGCATTGATAATTGGCATCTTGTGTTGGAAGTGTGGAGAGCTGATTTGATGTTGTTTGCTGTCTCTTATAGAAGTACAGAAACCAAAAAGATGTCATGAGGAGGAAATATTTTAGGAAGTAGAAAAACAGGCACCCCACTAAGCACTTCCTAGCACATGGCAAAGGAGAAACAGTGAAAGGATCACTCAGTTTTAATGAACTCTATAACATGTAAAACACTGTATAAAATTAGTAAACATTGTGATAGTGGGACTCCTTTTGCCCTTTAAAAAAAAAAATAAATTAGGACACCTTTGTGTTAATATGACAGTAAATAATTTCTTATTGAAAAGGTTATTCTTGCAGGAGTGGGGCAGTGCCCTGGGGCTGTGGTTGGCTGTGGTTGTACACCTGTGGCAGGCAGGTGACACGAGCTGCAGGGCTGCCCAGGCCCTGGCTGGGTGTGTTGCCACAGCAGGTGACAGTACCAGGAGCAGGTTCTTGGTCTCCCAGGTTCTCCACTCCCACCTCCAGCCAGAACTGCTCTGCCTGCAAAAAATCCCCTTGCCCATTTTTCTTATTATACCTACATGATCACATTTCTACAGTAAAGAAACCTTACTCATTTTACTTTTTGGTGAGAAACACTTTTCACAGCTCTGCTTGGTTTCATGCTTTCCAGTCATGGATGTCGTGATTAGGGGTTTGTTTTATGCTTGCTGCAGCCCAGTTTCTCTGAGCATCTTGAATTCATTGCAGGAAAATTCCACACTGTTCTCCAGGTGAGACTTTTAGGCCACTGTGTGCTGTGGCACCCTGTATTTCAGTGTACTTGTTCTGTGCTTTGAGTTGACTCTTGCCTTTCCATTCCTCCTCTCTCTCTCTTTTCCCCCTTGGTCTGCTCCCAAATAACTAAAAAAATTTAGAGGTAATGCATTCTGGCTATTAATGTGCTAGTTTTTGTTGTTTTGCTTGGCACTTAGAAGTAGGAAGATGTGTCTCTGAAACAACAGTAGGATGGCACATAAATGGCTTTCTTAAATTTTCCTGTTTATATTAAAAAAAATAGCAGTCTGTATTTTTGGGTTTTCTCCAACTGTTCCTCCTAGGAGGGCATATTCTTGTGGGAAGAATGCTGCTGTCAGAAGGATAGGAAAGCATCTACTGTCATTTGATTTCATTTTCCTTTCCACTCTCCTGCTACACTATTCCACAGTGGAGCATAAGGCTGTTAGATCCTTGCTAATAATGTAGTTCCAGCCACTGTGCAAAGAAATGTCAAAATGTTAATACAGTCATCAAGAGCTCCCAGGCTGCCTCAGCTATTTGAATTGATTTCAGAGGGTTCTGATCAGAGGAACAGCTCCTTCCTTGGAGTTTAAATGTGCTTTATTTCTCATGAAGGCATTTTGGAGCCTCTGCTTTCCTCCCTGAAGTCCTAGTTGGGGGAACACTTGCCAAGTCAAACAACCCCCATTTTCCCTCCTCACCACGCACCTGCTATTTGTTTCTCTGTGCTCCAGCCTTGTCATTGTGCCACTCCAGTTGTTGCTCGTGGTCACAAGGGAACTGGGGACACAAAGCTGAGATAATTTAAGAGAAATGGAAGACAGGCAGATGTAATTGTCCAAATTTTCATTTGAGCCAGGATGGGTATGGTAATACAAAGGTATAGAAATTGTATATATAAAATATGTGTGTGTGTATATATATGTGTGTGTGTGTGTATATATATATGTATATGTATGTATATATATATGTATATGTGTATGTATGTATATATGTATATATGTTATATAAAATGTGTATTTTACATATATAACAATATATAATATATATTACATGATATGTAATTAAATTATATATAATATTTATTACATAATATGTAATTAATTTATATATATATATATATTTCAGGATAAAGAATGGCCAGCACCTGAATTTCTGAATGATGTGAGAAGCAGGACCTGATCCTACCTCTTCCTGCCACAATGGGAAGCTCAGTTAAGTCCCACTCCAGATATTTGCTGTGAGTAACCACCACCACTTCAGGGATGGGAAATTTTGGCTTGTTTGCTTTGTCATAATATTGTTACCTAATGCAATTTCAAGTTTGCTCAGCAATTTAATTAAAAGATATGGGTTTTTCTATAATAATAGCAAGAATATGTATAATTTTTTCTATGGAAAAAATGTTGGTTATTTCATACATTTAATTTTATTTTGATTGGAGATGAAAATGGACAGTGCTTCCCAGAAGAAAACTTGACCCTGCACACAACTACAGTAGAGGCAATTTAGAGATTATGGTTTGTATTTTCTGATATAACTGTCTGTTGTGTGGAAAATTCAACTTACAGAAAGTCTATAAAACTGGCCAGAGAGCATGAGAGAGAGATGTTACATTACTTTCAATCACCAAACTCTTGGTTTCAATGAAGAGCCTTGATGTTTTCCTCTTACATTTTCTGCTTCAACCTTTCTGCTTGTGAGCCATGTAGTCATAGTCTGTGGACTTGAAAACAGCACCAAAGCTGTGGCAAATTATTTTATTGGTGTTTCTGGTGTGGTGTATTTGAAGTGATGAAAAATGGCTTTTAAAGCTTACCTGCTTCAAAGGCAGAAATCTTAGATAATGGTTTGAGAGAACTGAGAGAAAGGAAAAACAGCAAAATCTGCTGCTGCTGCTGTGCCTGATTTTCCAGTGCATCCTTTTCAGTGGATCCCTGGGACACACCTTGAGTTCTGGTACTCCCTGGAGTTCCCTTGTGGTTTCTCTTTGTCTTTTCCTCTCAGGACCCTTTTGACCATCTGTGCCTTGTGGAGAATATGAAAGCTCCTTCCTGTGTCCAAGATCAATAGCTTTAAAACCAGAGCACAAGAAGCCACTAATCATCTTTTCCACCAGGCGTGATTAATTTCTGAAGTGTTTCAGCTAGCTCCCTTTGAAGTTCCCTTTCCATTTATTTCTATTTTTTTTTCAGCAAGTGTCCAAAACTCTGAGGCCCACACCCACATGTGTCCTGCAAGAGGCTGGGGCTGGCGAGGACTCCTCTGGAGTCTCTGCTATTTGAATGTGGGTGGGCCAGAGCACTTTTTGGAAAGCTCTCCCAGATCCTGGAAATGTGATTTAAAAACCAGTTGAGATGTTTCCCAAAGCACCCTGGCTTCAGTGGAAAGTGGTGCTGCTTTCCTGTCTGAATCTTGGATTTAGAAAAGAAGGAAAAAGGAGGGGGAGAAAAACACCCTAAGCAGCCACACTACAAGATTTAATTGAGTGTGTTTCAGTTCCTCAGCCTCACGCCAGCTGAATAAGAAAGTGACTGAGAGAAGCTACATCCCCCATCACCTCCTCTTTATGTGAGTAAATAAGACATTCCAGCAGTGCTGAGGCTGGGCCAGTGGAAAGATTTTTTTTATTATTATTGTTATTATATTTTTTTAAGTGTTATTTTTAAAGTTAAGTCATCCACAAATCCACCTGGTCTCTCTTCCTGCTTCTCCCGCACGCCACAGCAACACAGGGAAGGGGAAACACAGAAGGGGAAAGTGCATGTGGTGTGTGAATGGAACTCTGAAACTGCACAAGGGTCACTCTGACATCTTTGCAAGTACCAAGAAATGGTTGTACTGCAAAGGGGTGATGTGGCATTGGCTCACCCAGAGATGGGCATGCCAGCTTGTCAGTGTGGGGACGTACATGAACCTCAACACTGCTTCCACTTGTGTTTGGCCAGAGTTTTCTAATTGATCTCTGGCACTCAGAGAGCTGGCCTCATGTACCAGCCAGGGATGGCTGAGTTGTAGCTGACTGTTGCTCAGTTTACAAATAACTCAGTGCACCACATTTCCTTCTCTGCACAGGTACATTCCTGGTGAGCAGAGTTTGAAAAGGAGTGATATTGCTTGTGTGTATCAAAGATCTGTGCTGCTCTTGTAAGGCTGCCACTGAGTGCTAGGTGGGGAAGGCATCCACAACCTGTTGCCAGGAAATCCCTCTTTGAAAACAAGACTTGGCTACTATTTATTTTTAATATACCGGTTTTGTTTATTTTTTTGTTCATGTGTATTCAGCCATAACCACTTCTGGCAGCTACAGGAGCTATGAGGCTCTATGGAAAACTCTGTTTTCTTCACTTTTGCAGCACTAGCTAAGGATGGAACTGAAACCTAATGAGGAAGCTTGTGCTGGCAGTGTTTCTTACCCAAATGTGTCGGCTTGTGCATTTCTGGGCATCTGTGCTCAATATGAAGCACCTGCTCATGTAAGGTATGTTCTGTAAAGATTGGAAGATGGCCCAGTTGGAAAGGAAGAATTCACACATTTAAGAAAAATTACCTGTTGAAGGCACAGTGGTGAGCAAAGAAGCTTGTGGTTCTGCAGCTACAGGAATATCAGGGGTGGAAAAAATTCTCCACAGCAGGAACAGAGAATGTAGACAGAAAATTAAAATGTTCTGCAGTGATTGCAGTAAACTTCTAATATGCAAAATAGGCAAATGGTTCCCTCTGTGGTTCTTGCAGTGTGAAATGCATTTTCTGCTCTCTCTCAAGGGTGACCCACTTATAAGGTAGTTGAAGGATGACAGTAGACATCACTGAGGCTAAAATGAAATAGATACAGCTGTAGATGTTCTCCTAAAGGAGAATCTCACAGAAAGTAACTCTGTTAGGGAATCCAAGCCTTGGTTTCAGTTAACAGTGGATGTAATTTTTCCTGGTCTTACTGGAGATGTGTTCTTGTCAAACTGAATATAAAAATTATGCCCTATTTAAACCATTCTCCCTTGTTTCTCTCTCATCCCTCCTGTTTCTGTTCTATATTCTAAGACTGATTTTCATCTCCCAGAATAGGATAAGATCTCTTGTCTCTGGACACTTCACATTCCAGGGTTTCATGGCTAATGCTTGTGCCCCTGGTGTCTCTTTACTTGTGGCTGGAAGTTATGAGGGAATCATGACCGCTGTGATTTGGAATATACACAAAAACTATGGTTTTCCTGACCTGTGACCTTGTAAGCATTAGGTAGTAGGAGACATTATTAATTAAATTATGTGATAAATAATAAAGAAATTTTTGTAATTTTTCACCTTAAAAAAGAAAATAACTACTAGTCCTTACATTGACTTTTCATGTTCTGATCACCCACTGTGAAACACTTTCCTGAAGGTTGGTCCCCAAACTGTGTCATAAGGACTCCAAGTGAAATTCTGTCCCCAGGAAAGAAAAGGGCAAGAGTGCCAGCTCAAGGCTTGGATTGTCCCTGAGCCATCCTCTGGATTTATTCCTTAGGAAAACAATTGATTCCCAAACTGTTAGTGCTGAGACCATTTGAAACCATCAGCCCCAATGGCTTTGAAGTATCTTAACTTCAAAACAGGCATGTGATTTTCTGTCCTAAATCCAAAGTGGAGAAAAAAGTTGCATCTGGGGCTGGAAACTTGCATGAAGGACCAAGTTTAGCTGCAATTCAAATACTTATGAGTGAGTTACAATCCCCTAAATCTCACCAAGCCCTCCTTGGAAAGAATAGGGCCACCCAGAGAGGGGGGATGATAGTTTTAAGGAAAAGGCTACTTAAGATTATGAATCCATCCATGAATTCCCTTTCTTTTCTTTTTCCTTAAGTTGTTTCCTGGACAATAGATTTTATTATTTGCTTCCCACTTACTGCCAAGGCACTCTTGGCACCTGCTGCAGCAGCTCCAGGCAAGGAAGGTGGGTTACAAGTGCTTGTGCTGGAAGGTGCAGGATATTTTAAGGGTTCATTCTTTTGCTGGTGGTGTTTCACTCCTGCCTAGTCACTTTTTGGTGATTTTCCTCTGTGTCTCAGCCCACAGACTGCAGGTCAGTTTGTCTCATGGGGACTGAGGATCTGATTCACAGCTAAAAGCCCTTTTCTGGCTTCTCTACATTTTGGTTTTTCCCTTGTGCAGAGGAACACGGGCACAGTGTGTAACTTTTCAGAGTGGCAGGGTTTCCCTAGTCCAACAGGCAATGAGAGGTGAAGGGTGTTATTTATTTAATATAATTAATAGTATTAAGCTGTTTGTTTTTGGTTTTTTTTTCTGCTTTGTCTGCTTTCCTCACCCATTATAGGTTTTCCTTTCCTGGTTTTGGAGGGGTGTAAGGATGAAGCTGTAGTTTCAGTGAAATCACTAAGAGTAGAATTTCATCACACCCACACAAATGATGGTTGGTGGTGCACTATTTCTGTACAAACATTTCAGTGAATCTGTAGCTTTTGTACTGAGCTGCATTTTCCTCCTGAATGGTTTTTAAATGGTTGGTAAGAGAAGGTATGAGGTCCCTCAAATCTCACCCTATCCCCCCAGTAAAATTAATGTTGCTGTTGAACATTTTGGATACAAATATAATGCTAAAAATGGCTAAAAAATACTATGACTATAAAAATGTAAGAGGTTTTTTCTGTGGTTGTTTAGTGTCTTTATCCTGTGCCTGGGAATGCTGGTTTGGATGCTTGTGTGAAATGGCGGGGGCTTTTCCTCCTCTTTTTAAAGCATTTATTTCCTTCTTGTGGAGAAAGAAGCTTTGCAAAAAGAAGTGAGGCAAAGAGAGACAAAGAGCCTGTAAGGGATGGATGATGGAGTGCTGATATTGGCACATGTACAGGTCTGTGTTCTTTGTGGCTGACACAGTGCCTCGGTAATGCAGCATCTGCCTTGGCACAGGGGCTCCCTAATATCCATGGAAGTTATAAAGCACATGGAAATACATTTCTTTCTCTTTCCCCACCTTTCCCCCTTCTTTTGAAACCTCAAGGTGTTGACTGGTGGCTCGCTATAGCACTTAGTTTGTTACCACCCATTCACACCTCTGGGTGTCTACTGTCCCCACCTCCTCTCACACTTCCCTTGCTGTAACGATGTGTTGCAGAAATAAATTGTGTTGCACAATGAGTGCGTAGAAAGAACAAGAGGGTATTTAAAAGCTGAGAAATCAGAGAACTGGTGTGGAAAGAGAGAGAGAGAGGGAAGTGCTTTTGGCACACTGAGCTGGTAGTATATTATAATTCAAGCTCGGTGTCTGCTGCGCCGCAGTGATTATAACACTCATTTGCATGCTGGAACTCGAATTTAACAGGAAGGGATTGAAAAGCCCAGGACTTGGGGTGCTGCTTGAGAGCTTAGGAGTTCAGAGTGTGGCTTCTCTGCTTTCATCAAGGATCTGTATGAAAAATAAATGGTTTTTACTTTTGGTTTTTGGGCTTGACTTTTTTCCCCCCACTCAGGTCTGAAACCAACTCAGGCCTTGTAAAGATTCTGCTTAATCGTGGAAGCTTAAAAATCTCACTCAGTACCTTGAGAGGTTTGCCTTGATGTGAAGAGACTTTCTGAGACAGAGAAATGAGTCGAAATAAACATTTAGTGTTTCAGCCATGCAGTCGTAACACTTTCCTTTAGTTCCACATTTCCCAGGGAAGATTGTGGCCCTTGATCACACTCTAAACAAGCCAAGGCCGTGCTTTGCATTCACACAGCACAAGCAGACACCAGGCACCTTTTGCATTCCATGTGCAAACCTCCTTTGCTCGCTGTTGGAAGCTGGTGCTGAAGGAGATGGTACCAAACTTTATTATATTTTCTTTCCAATTCTGTTCAATCTCAGCGAGCTCCCAATTTGAAATGATGGCTTGCCCTTAAAGAGCTGCTCACACTTGACAAGCGTGTGGCAGTTCTTCATTAATTACCAGCAGCCCTTCCCAGCACAACCTCAGTTAGGTAGAATATTTGTTCAGCGCACATAATTATCTCTCTGTCGTTCTCTCTCTCATATCGATTCGTGTGGAAAATATGATTAAAACATGAACATCTACAAATGATTCAGAATAACAAGAGAGGAAAGGCCATTGTTTTTTCGCACTGACTATACTAGATTACTATAATTACAGCTGAATGGTTATACATTTCTCTGTGTCCCCCACAAGACTATGCTCATTCACAGCCTCGACACACCGTTTAAAATTAGAGAGGTTTAAAAGAAATAGCCTCTTAAGGATGTTTCTTTGACCCATTAAGGACCTTTACCTTGGCACTTGTACATGTAATCTCTGGCATAAGGTCATGTGAAGGGGGGGTAGGGCTAGGAAAAGAAACACCAAGCCTTCAGACATCTGTTGTGGTGCTTGGGCCAAGAGCGGAGGGGAGGCAGTGCCAGTTCGGCAGCCGCTCCCGCAGATTGCAGTCGGCTTGCTTTTGATGCCAGCGTTAATAACGCGGGCTTCCCGCTGAGTGGGTGGCACTGCCAGATTCCTAATTAGAATCCACTAAAAGCAGCAAAAGGTGAAGTGGTCACTTCTCTCCATTCCCCCCTCCATGCCTTCATCTCTTCTCCCAACATGTTTGTTTAGCCTCATTTTTATTTTGGCCTCTTAGCCCGACAGAGAGGAGTGGGGCAGGGTCCTGTGCGCTCTTGCCTTGTTCTCAGATTAAATAACTGGAAATTTTGATCTGCTGAAGCCCTCAGGAAGGTCTGATTCACTGTGGTGTGCGTGGAGATGACAGAACTAATTTCACACTTCATCCATTGTGCGCAGTGGGTTCACTTGTTGTTTGCTCCTGCAGCTGGTGCAGGCTCCTGAGACAGGACGTGGTTATCCTGTCCTGCCTTGATACAGGCTACGTGGGAAGAGCCTGGTTCAGAGGGCCAGAGCATGTCATGTGTATCCCATTGGCAGCTCTTGCTTTCTCTTAAAAAGCTGTAAATACTATTCCAGATGTTTTGTTTGCTCCCGAATCGCTTCAGGCTGCTTTTTCATAGAATCATAGGATGGTTTGAAAGGGACATTAAAGATAATCTTGTTCCAGCTCCCTGCCATGGGCAGGGACACCTTCCACTATCCCAGGTTGCTCTAAACTCCATTTAATCTGGCCTTGGACACTGCCAGGGATGGGGCAGCCACAGCTTCTCTTTTAGGTTGGTTCCAGATTATTCAACAAATTTGGAGATCCTTGAAAAGGCTCTGGGAACTCAAGCTGAGAAATAATTGAATTGTAGGATTTTTGACAGGAAGCGTGGCTAGATGTGCTTATGTCCTCTGGGAGAACAAGTCTGGAAACAGGCAGGACACAGAGGCACAGCTTGGAGAAAGCAGCCCAGGTGAGCACAAGCCAGCCTGAGTGTACTGTGGCCATCCCTTTCCAGCTGGATGTGACACATCCCAAGGACTCTGTTGTAAAGGAATGGATGGGAAGTTCCTGAAAGATGGCATAACCATTTTCAGGATGAGGTTTCTGCCTTTTTGTCTCCTCCACTTTACTTAAGAGGATGCCTCTGGAAGTTTTTTATAGATCTGTTTATCTCTGGTTCCTTGGTAAAGTAATGGTGATTACTTGTACCAAATTATTTGGTAACAGTGATTATTTGTACCAAAAATCAGGCAAAATGCAACCTGCAAAACGTGAGGCAAAGAGTTCAGCAAGAGCTGGAGCTGAAGCTGTTGCCACTGCACCTCTCATAAGCAATGTGCAGTTTTTTCCTAGCCATGAAACAGGGCATTCAGTTTTTGCATGTAAGGCTTTAGTTGCAAACCTGGAAGTCAAGCTACAAAACGTTACTTATAAATCAAAACTGGAGGAAAGAGCCCCGTGAACTCTTGCCAGTTGAAACTTCTGACTTTTCTTTGGCTTTACCTTTAATTTGCTGTTAGAAAACCTGTGATCAAGTTTTAAGCTGTGAGCCAGAATTAGCCAACTAATCAGCAGCCTTTCTCATTGTCTGATTAAATGAAATCCTTCAAACTGTCCCACCTTTTGATCAGTAATGCAATAGGATGCATTTTCCAGTACTTGTGAATGCAGAACAATGAGTTTTATGCCAGATTTCAGTACAACTGCTCTGCCCCCTCCAAATTGCCCCTGGCTAGCCCAGCCTTTAGGATAGAGGGGAAATTGCCTTTCTTGGTGTCCACAAAATGCTTGCCATTGGCCAGTAAATACCTTCTAGTTAGAACATTATTTCAGTTCCTTTCTATTTGTGTCCTATGAAATAAAACAATGCCAACTCTATTTCTTTTTGTTGTTGTTCTTTTTGTTATCTCCTAACAAGGACATAATATTTATGACAAATGTTTTGGAAAATTCCTCTAACATATGTATAGCTATAAATGAGAAATAGCTGAAAAGAAGCAGCAAGTCCAGGTTCCAGACAGGGTGAGAGAGAAAGGGGAAAAAAAAATAAATCTGAGAGACAGCAAATGTGTATCTTTTGTTTGGTAATATGGTATCCGTGTAATGTCTCTGAAATGGCCACAGTTAAAGTTCATGCTACATTAGGAAAGCAAAGTGGTTTACATTGAAACTTAATAGAAGTCAATTGTGTTTGAAACATCTGATGCAGAAATAAAACACCTTATGTTTTATGGGAGTGAGGAGCTGCATATTTGGCACTCTTTCCTCTTTCTAAACACGTGTGCTCCCTCTATCAGTTTGAGATAATCCAGGTCTGGCTCCTGCCCAGTCACTCCTCCTAACCAGAATTACAGGAGACACATTGAGCTCCCTGTGCACACTCCACTCCCTCTTGGGCCACTAATAGCCCTGAGTGAGAATTAGTTATCATCTTCTACAAATCTTCCACCTTCCAAGAGAATGTTATTAACAATGACTATCTTTTCCTTTAATCATCATTTCTTTGTTTGGGGAGGCCTTGGGTGTTTTCCACCTACAATGGTTTTTTTTTGGTTTTTTTTTTTTTCTGTTACTTAATGCTTTTCCATGCAAACGTCAAACTCTTGAGGTTCACATCAGAACATGATATCTAGGGCTGCTGTTGTTTGATCCACTTCCCTACATAACCAGAAAATAAAGTTTCACTGACAAATCCACTCCACGGTCATGAACTGATCCTCCAACTGAACTAAGTTTATCCTGTGGACACCTTCCAACTTCTGCTGCCTTCCACTCAATTACATGCTTATTTTCCTAATCCTCTATTTGATAGGCACAGAGTTTTATATTTCTGCATTCCAGCTGAAACAGGAACCTCTGTTCTTTGCTGCTTTAGATGTGTGCAGACGTTCACACCTCCAGAGTGTCAGGGGATCTGATCACAGAGAGTCAGGCTATGAGAACATAATCTAGAATTTGCAAATATTAGTGTACTTCTGCACCCTCATCTTTCTGAGGGGCTGAAGACCAATTCAATTAGCTATTGAAGTGTTCCATTTGGTAGATTAGTTGGGATTTGGATTTTAAATCAGGATTAATATGTTGTTTTGGTTTTTTTTTTCCCCTACAAGGTTATATAACAAGTCTACAAGAGAACTGAAAATATTAACCAGAACTCCAAATCCAAAGTTCAGTGCTGTCACTATTCCTTCAGCTTTCCTCCCTTTAAATGTCACAATGTCTTCATTGGGAACAAGAAGCAAATTTTATCCAATCACTTATGTATATGAGGTTCAAACTAAGTAAGTTTAAGTAAATGACACTTTTTTTTTTTCCTTGTCTAAATGTAGGCAAGCTAATGTGACCAAATTTATCTGATACTCTCTCTTAAAAATAACATAAAAGGAAAAAAAAATGTGAGCTTGTCAGCCACAGGATTATATGTATTTAGCTTACTTATTCAAAATAGTGCTTTTATTTTTCAATATAAATCTTAAATTCTGATGGAACATTAATCTGAAATGCTGTGAAAGTCTGTATATGTTTTTTACAGCTAGCAGTCATTTGACCTAGCAACATTTCCTATGCTTCCAATGTATTTTAATTAGATGTTATGGATAGAATTAGGATAGGCCCTTTTTTTTGAATTTATGGGGTGTTATTGGAAACCAGGACTGGTTTAGAGTCTTGATCTGTGCAAGAAATGAAAATCAGGTTGTTCTTGTCCATATACCAAGATATTAAAACCTATTCTTCTAGCAACTATTTCTGTCAAATAGAAATTGGTCTGTTTTGTACCTGTTTCATAAATAGGAGGACAATTTATTTAGTGAAACAATCCAGAGAGTGTGGAAAATCTGATCCCAAAGGGAAAAGTGATAACGCAGTGAACTTTTCAAGTCAAAATTTTAAACTCTGCTCTAGCATTTCCTCTCCTAGGGGATTAATTTCCATGGCACTGAAGCTGTAAGTCACCTTCCGTTACCAGGCTTTGTTTTTGTTGGCACTCTTGGAGGTTTTCCTTCTTTCCTTTGCAGAACCTTGGTGAGTGTGTGTAGACAATCTGGTTTGCTGGGCATGAGAACGTGAGGGGGGTGAATTTGTGTGTGAAGAGCTGGGGGTGATGTTCTGCAGACCTCAGTAGGACCCTGTGCAGTCATGAGGGAGGAAACAGGTTCTGCTCCAGCCAGAATTAAATGCTGAGCACAGGAACAGAAAGGAGCTTAAGCACGGAGCTGGTTGAGGATGTAGAGCTGTGTTTTTAACTTTAGTCCTCTCCAATCCACGTCATCATAGGATGGTTTGGGAGGAAGGGACCTTGTAGTTAATCCTGCCATGGCAGGGACACCTCCCACTGTCCCAGGTGCTCCAAGTCTCATCCAGCCTGGCCTTGGGCACTGCCAGGGATCCAGGGACAGCCACAGCTGCTCTGGGCACCCTGTGCCAGGGCCTCAGCACCTGCTGAGTGAAGAATTTCCTCCTAACACCTATTCTAAACCACGTCTCTTTTAATTTAAAATCATTCCTCCTTGTCTTATCATTATGTCTTGAATACATCTTCAAGATTCAAGAGTCTACACTATGAAATTTCTTCCTTGTTTTTACTACGGCTACTTGAAGCTTTGAGTCGTTATGGGGTTTTTCATTTTTTTGTGGGTTTTTTTTTCATTTTGGGTTTTTTGTTTGTTTTTATTTTTGTTTGCTTTTTTGTTGGTTTTTTTGTTGTTTTTTTTTTTTTGTTTTTTTGTGGGGTTTTTGTGTAGTTTTTTTTTTAACAAAAGGATGTTCTTTTTTATGATTCCAGCTTTTCTGTACTCATTTGTCCTTCCATTTGTTTTTTTAAAAGGCACAATTCTAAAATGAACAAGACAATTAAATAGTAGCACCCCTTCCCCACATGAGTGTAAGTTTAAAACCATTTGAATGCACAGCATCAGGCAGGAATCCCAAGTTTTCTCACCTTGATATTAATATTGTCATAAAAACCAGACAATGCTGTTGCTAAATAAGAGTCCTACCTGGATTTTATCAGGTAGGACTTTATTTTTCCTAAAACCACAGTTTTTGGTATCCCAGAATCAGGTGAATATCTGATCCTTCCAGAAGAGAAAATTAAGGCTCTTGAGCAAAAAAAGAGTAATGTAAAACTTGAAAAGAAGAAATGGCTTTTGGTTGAAAAGAATGGGGCTGAGGGTGGGTGGTATTTTTTTCCTTCTTTTTTTGATTATTTTGTGGTCTTAAGTCCTGAGCCCTGACTTTTGAATGCCCAGATTTGACAATATAGGACTAATATAGGAAATAATATAGGAAAGCCATTCCTGGTGGGGCAGCCTGACCTGCACACTCCAATCCTTCCATGCTGTGTGCTCTGTAAGTGGGGCCAGCTTGAAATCAAAACTCAACTCTGCCAAAAGCCAGAGGAAGAAAGCAATTCCCTGGACAGACTGGGCCAGCAGTGCAGCCACGGGACAGGAGCTCTTCCTTCCCTGTCCTCCCTGGACATCTGTTCAGCTCATGTGAGCGCTGCCCTGCCCGGGGCTGCTGCTGGGGCAGCTGGCTCACATCAGTGCTGTCAGCAGCACCCCCAGCCTGCAGCACACGCTGCCCCTCTGCTCTCCAGCATCCAGCTCCCAGCAGGGCTCCCTGGCCCAATCTGCTGAAGACAGTGAGCATCCCTGAGCAGGAGCTTTTGTCTCTGCTCCCCTTGATCATAGTGACACCATCGATAATTGCCAATACATTTCATGTGTGACATCCGTGGAATTCATGCAGCAGTGCAGACCTTAGTGCCTCCTGGTGCTTTTAAGTTCTCAGCACTGGTTTTGCTCCATCTAGGAGAGTCTGTCTCTGCCTTTCAGCTCTGCAGTTGCAGCATGGCAGGAAATCCTCTCTTTGGGGACCAGTCATTGCTGTCTCCTTCCTCCTCTCCTAGCCCCACGCTCGAGCAGTGCTGTTCCTTGATTGTGATCTAAATTGTCCTTATGTCATGCCAGGCACTGGGATGGCTGCAAGGCACCAGTTCCTGCCGGGCAGTGCCAGGCACAGAGCATATGCTCACCATCCTCAGGCAGATGGGCTTGGCTGGGGCCAGCAGAGCATGAAAGAACAGGGGCCTGGGTAGGAAGAGGCTGAAGAACTCCACAAACTGGTTGAGTGCCACGTCCCAAGCAATGTTAACAGCTCATTAACATTTCCCATAGGGCTGGCGGGGCAGCACGGGAGGTCAAAAAATTAGGGACTATTTTCTTAAGGAAACAGGAGGTAAAGAGGTCTAGATCCATACAGCTGGTGTAGGACACAATGCAAAGATTGGCCTGAAGAAAGGCAAAGGGGAATGCTTCGTGTCATTCTCTGCCTGCTTAACTAGGACCAGCCATCTGCCCATTTTCTACCCGGGATTCTCCCCATGCTGAGCCGAAACTTGCTTCATTATTCAAAAGCAAACTTGCCCAATGGCACAAGATGTTGGGAGGCAGCTGATTCGTGACCTAGCCAAAGATATCGGGAGGAGGGAGCGAGGTTTTCCTTTGAACCAGGCTCTGGAAGCATATGGCAGGCCTTGTACTTCAGGACGTGATCCATATGCTGCTCTTCAGTGCCCATATGCTTTCTATATTTTCTGTATTTATTTATTTTAATCGGGATTGAGTCTGTGATCTTGATTTTCCTTTTGCTGCTGGCTGTAATTACATTTGGTTGTGCTACTGGAGGTAAGGCAACGAGGTTAAAAATGAGCACCAGAGTGTTCCGTTCTGTCCTTTTAACATCGTCTTGTCCTGTGCATTTTGTGTTGAGAGCTGTATTCTGGGTTAATGATCTGTAATGCTGTTAGTTTACATTTCTCCTTCTTGTTGCAGCTCAGAAATGGAGTTTCATTGACTCAGGGTCAGAGAAGAGACAAGCTCCAACAATAGAGCTGTACAAACATTAACTGATATTCACTGTTTCTTGTGGGGTTAGAGGCCATTAATCAGTGTATTCCTATTTCACTGGAAAAAACAGCAGAATTCCGAAAGCAGCTCTGGGCTCTGCCTCCAACCAGGGTGGCAGAATTTGACCTAAGATAGTAAAGATTTATAGGCACAAGGAAGCACTTTCAGTCACTCTCTTTGTCTTCCTCACTCATAAAGGGATATTCTGGCTCCAGCAGGACAGCATTTCCTGCTGTATTTAGCTGAGCCCTTCTTGTCCCAAAGGCTCCGTGGTGGTGACAGACACGGCTCCTTAGGTCCCCAACCAAGCAAGAATGGTGCTGGTGTGGTGCCACCTCTGCCCTGCACACCTGAGCATGCAGCAGAGCTGTCCTGGCCCCTGGGGATGTGGGCAGGGCTCCTTAGTGCCTGTTCCTCCTCCCGCACTGCAGAAGGGATCATCCTGGTATTGCATCACCCTTGCATCACCCTGGTATCACCCTGGTATCACCCTGGTATCACCCTGGCATCACCCTGGTACCACCCTGGTATCACTCTGGTATCACCCAGGCATCACCCTGGTCTCACCCTGGTATCACTCTGGTATCACTCAGGTATCACCCTGGTACCACCCTGGTATCACCCTGGTATCACCCTGGTATCACTCTGATATCACTCTGGTATCACTCAGGTACCACCCTCGTATCACCCTGGTATCACCCTGGTCTCACCCTGGTATCACCCTGACATCACCCTGGTATCACCCTGGTCTCACCCTGGTATCACCCTGGTATCACCCTGGTATCACCCAGCCCGACAGCCGAGCAGGAGCTGCAATAGCAAACCCTGCCTGGCACTTCCAGCTTGTGCCCATCTGCAGAAAATCACCACCAGCTAAAACAAAGTATTTGTAGGTGCAGTGGATGTCCAGAGCAAAATGAAAGTGTCCCAAAAGGAAGAGCTGAATTTTTGTGTATTTATCTCTTCAGCCTGCAAGAAGTCCTGTTTTCACACTGCTGCTGAAAACAGTCACTCCTCACAGACAAAGGGCTTGATGGCCCAGTCATTTTAACCATGTGCTTTCTGTTTTCCTGCAAACCTACTAAATAATTAGCAGTGAAATCTGCTTTCTTTTTTATTTCCATATTTTCATAGGAAAAAAGCTCCTGACAAAATAATTCCTCATTGATACTGGGGAAGGGGATACTGATTTTGGTTTGGTTTTGTTTTTATCTGTGGGAAAGAATGCAGCATATTCTGGGGCTGGTGTTAATGTAACCAGACTCTTTTGAGGATCCTCACCAGTAATTAAATTACTATTCCTCACTTTTTGTTGCATACAAAGAACAAATGAGCAGATTGGGTATTTCCTGCATGAAGTGATAACATCTGTGTATTATTGGGGAATACTCAAGTCCTTTATCACAGTCTAGTAACTCACGTTAAAATTATTTGGAATTAATGACAGTTTTGTGTGAAGGAAAACAATGTCCTGGATTCTGAGAGGTTTTATCATTGATGTATTTTTCCACCACAACATTTTTAGACGTTGAGAAGATCTTATGGTATCAAGGACTCAGAACAAAACAAGGGCTTTTTTGCAAGAAGAACCACCTCTAATTTTCATTTAAATCTTGAGCTGAAAAGTATTTATCTATAAATACTTTAGGATTTCATTTTTGTTATTATTGGAGAACTGAAAGTGCCAAAATACTGCTTGTAAGTCTGTTATTTCTGCTCTCAAAAGGATGCAGGAGATATTATAAACCTTGCAGAAGAGCCTGCTTTTGTGAGAATATAGAGAACATTTTTCAGAATGGAGCATTAGAAAGAAACTCTTTAAGACATTTTGGTGGAAGGTCTTTTGACAGAAAATCAAGTATTTAAAACTCAAAGATTTTTTGTTAAGGAGGTTTAACATTGTCCTCCCAGGAGATTGGGGGCTCTACAACATGGAACTTCCCCTCCTGTCCTTTCAGACATCACAAAGTTTGAAGAAGATGCATTTCAGTGTTGAATGGATTCTAAGTTGATTCTAAAGGGGATATTAAAATGCTTTGTGTTAACAGCAGCAAAAATAATTTCTACTTTCTCCAGTCAAATTTGTATTGAAACTTCCTGCTCTCTCCATTCCCAAAAAATATTTTTATTTTCATCTCAACTGGGAAGAAAAATCAAATGAAAATTGCTGGAGTTTCCAGAGCACATAACTTCCAGTAGAACTCCATTAGGAAAGATGGAAAATGTAGGAAAGTATCTGAATTTCAGTCCTTCTAAAGTTCACTCATTTCCCTACTTTAACACTTAGATTATCACATAAATATAGGGTCTCATTTACTCTTTTCTACATTTTTTTGAGCCATAGGATAGAACCCAAATCTTTAGCTTGTCCCAGGATAATTCCCTGGGCAGCCTTCCCTTTCTGTCAGAAGCAGCTGGAGAATGTGGAAACCTCCCTTGGCATTTCCAGCACGGGGAGTTGGGCTCTACCTTCCTAAGCTGTGCCAGCCTCAGGCTGCTGTCAAATCACTTGCTGATAATGATGGCAACCATTGCTCTGCTGAGGCTTGAATGACAACTTCCCTTACAGCTCTGGAAAGAACATCATTATCTTGCAACAAATTCTGAGAAACTTCACATTTTAACTCTCCTGGAGAAGACAGGGGAAGTACCTCTGTGTTTTATGGCAAGCCTTGGATGGGATTTTGCAAGCATGAGTAGACAATAGAAGGCAAAACAAGTCTTGAGTGAATTTTAAGGGTCCATGTGAGGCAGGTATGGCTTTGATACACAGGAAGAGGAACATGAGGAATGTTTGCTTGGATGTGTTGCTCTCACACAGAGCAAACGCTGGTGTTGGCCAGCAGGGTTTTGGCACAGGGGCTCAGGTGAGGGCAGAGCAGTGTCTGTGCTGTGCAGCCCCAGGGAAATCCATCCTCCTGGTCCACCTGCACACCTGGAACTGAGGTGGGAAATTCCGAGAGCCAGGCTCCATCTCTCTGGATGGGATCACCATCATTTCTCTTTCTTCTCCAGGTGAAATTTCAGTGCACCTGTGTCCGTCTCCTCTTTCCCCATTTAAAGAAGCAAACTGATCTGAAAATGTCTCCTGCATCTTACAGCAGTGAGCTTTGATTCACACTTCCCTTAATTCACTGCTATGAAAAATGGGCTGGCATCCTACTGTGAATTTAAATACTCCCAACCCAGGAATAAATGGATCCCATGGCTCATTTATCTTTCAGATATTAATTAATAGTGGTTAATTGTAGTTATGAACTGCAGCATTCCAGTCTCCAGCATCCATACATTTTATTTAATATATTCTGATTAAGGTGGAGTCAGCGAGTTGGAGAATAATTAAAACAGCTCTTTGCCATCAGCTTCTTACAAAATTTCAGCTTCCTCATGAATTCATAAGATGACTGCATCTGCCTCTTCAGAGAGAGAGAGTTGTTTTGGGGCTGAAGCACAGCAAACACTGTGAGAAATCCATCTGAACATGGTTTGCCTGTCCCTGCTGCCATAGACTGACACACAGCCACCTTTCCCAGCATGGCACTGAGGGAATAACTCTGCACATCTGCAGTCTTTGCTCTAGAATCACAGGATGAGAAGAGTTTACACTCTTAATTCTGTCCCTCCTTTATGCAATGAAATAATTGTCAATATGAGCAGGGCAGTCCATGCCTGTGAGTTTACAGTGCACAAAAATTCCATGGATGGTTGGTATTAACTTTCTGAAACCTGTTGTTACCCCAGAAAGGATGGGTCATAGTACAGGGTTATGAGAGTGGTTTGCTTAGATAAACAACATTTTCTTCATAGATTCATGGAATAGCTTGGGTAGGAAGGAATCTGAAAAATCACTTCATCCCAATCCCCTGCCATGGGCAGGGACACTTTCCACTAGACTGGGTTGCCCCAAACCTGGTATTTTCTTATTTCATAATCCCCATTTCCTTTTCCTGGACACATATAAATGTTATTTTTCTGTGCTTTGTTGAGATTTCATTTACTGGTGGTGGTACAAGTAGATTTCATGCTGATGGAAATACAAAATATCATCCATTTCAGTCTGGGTTAATGATCTTTGGTTCCAAATCTCATGTTGTGGGTGCAGAGCTATGTTTGATTCACCTCAGGTAGCTCTGGGCAAAGTGGGGGTCTGTGAAGGCTGGCAGGTGTTAAGGCACAGCACTCTGCAAGGTTTCAGGGCAGTTTCCTGAGGGATTTCCTCCTGAAGACCGCTATTGTTTGCTTAAGAGAGAGCCATATCCACTCTGCTCCCGGTGGCATCCTGAAACACACTTGCAACACACAAAAAATGATGACTCCAGAATTGATTTGATGATAAAGTTTCCCCCCACCCCTCACAAACGCTCGTGGCTGAGCTCTGGCAGGGACATGTCCTGTTGGAAAATGAACTTGGTTCATCTGGGCTCTGGTGGGAACCCCGTGTTCAAGATAAACATGAGAGTGCTCTTTGAAGTTGTTTGCTCATCAAAAGCACAGTTACTTTGTTTGTATTATGCTTGATACTCCCATGAGATGTAGTTCAATTTATGGTATAAAATCTTGGCAAGGGGAGGCAGTTTAGAAAGAAAAATCCCCCCCAAACCAAACAAAACCCCCTTTACACTGCTGGGAAGGTGGGAATATTGTCCTCAGAGTCCCTCAGATGTTTCTCTTCATTGCATTTAACAGATTTCAATTCTACTCTTCTGTAGTCTACGTGAAAAATCTTCCTCCTGCCTCCAATATATTTCAGAGTCTTTTGGGCTAAGATACATGTGAATTCACTTGATGTTTTAAGCTTGGCCAGGACTTTATGTGTTACTAATGTGGTGGATGTGCTTTGATGATCTCTGACTGCCATTGCTGGAGGAGTAAAAATCCCCCTGTGCCAGCAATCATTTCCTTCCTTCTCTGCATCCCATGGAATGGATGTTACTGATGTACCTTTGATGGCAGTTTTTAGATTTGAAGATGTTCTATTTTACAGATTCTCAGCTGGGTGAGATACAAGCTGCAAGAGGCATAATAGAAACGTGACAGGATGGGAATAAGTTCGATAAGTTCTGCACCTAGAGAAGGCATCATCCATCCTCACATGTGTTATCATACCTGCAGAAATACTGATGGCTGAAGGTGTTTGAAATGTATTTTTACCAAGGTGATAGTTTTAGCTCACAGCTCAAGTATCAAGATTTTAGGAGTGAATGGAGGTTTAGACCTTGTTTTTCCCTACTCATGTTTTGGAAAAAAATCTTTATAAAACAACAACCAAATAAAAACATATTGGAAGTAAGTCATAGGAATGAAATGGTCACTCTGAAATGTAAATTTCTAAGTTTTGTTCAGATGCAGTCAATCTCCAACTGTAACAAATATGCAAATACCAGCAAATTGTAGCAAGATGGGTACCATATGCACAAATATGTATATTAATATATAATCTCGATAAGTGTGTAAAAAGGCACTCTGAGCAGTCATAACTGAACTGAGGGACATTTGTCATGTCTAGGGACATGAATAGGAAAAGAAAATTACTTTTTTTTTTCCTTATGGTGTACTTTCTTTTTCTTTGAGAGAAATGATGCATTCCCTGCCTCTTTCTCGTCTGCATTACTGATAATTGATACATCAGAAGAAATACTGGCAAATGAAACATAAGTTTAAGCTTCATCGTTGCCTTCTGAGAATCTTACATTCATTTGCTTTTAGTAAAGAATTCAAGAAGGATGGCACTGTTATAAAACTGGTCATTGTAACAATGATAATTTTTTAAAAGGCGAAACATCTAAATTGTAGAAAAGCAAAGCTCAGGATTTTCGGAGCACTTTAAGTACATCATTTTTGTGGTTGTTTGCTTTGAGTTGCTTAATGTAGTCATCTAAAATTCAAGGCTCCTAAAATCACTCCATGGAATCACTCCATCACTACATGGATTTTGCCCAAGATCACAGTGGGAGTCTGCAGTGCTGCTGGGCCTAGAACCTACATGCTGATTCTGACCTTGCTTAAGCTAATCTTAAATCTTCTATAGTTATTAATGTCAGTAGATTTGCTTTTTATACAAAATTACTGTCACTAAGATTAAAATTTAGGTTTCCAGACTGAAACACAGACTTTTCATCCTGTGCTTTAGCTCAGCAGAAAATAATTCTTTCTCCATATGCTATTTTTTGGATGAGCTTTAAAATCAGATACTTATCTCAGTCTCTTCTGGCAAAAGTGAACTGGAAATCCCAGCTGGAGTTTTCTATTCTGGCTGTGTCAGAAATGTCTTGGGAGCAGCTTTCTTTGCAGTGTTTCAGTGCTGCTCATTCTGCTCCCATTCACAATATCAGGAAGTACAAAACAAAATTTACATTCTAGTGTTTTAGACTAAGGGAAATCTCCTTGATTGGTTTAGAGGTGGCAGAAAACGCTCATGTTTTAAATGGAGCCATGTGGCTGGAGACAAGCTCACAACTGATTTTTTTTCCTCTATGTTAATCTCAGACAGAACACCAAGGTTAGAATTTAAGTCAGTGACATCTCATCCAGCTCTTAAGTTCATACTCAGTCGCTTGACAGTCAGGGTGTTGTGCATCAAACTGTTCTGTCTTTCTGATTCTGTATTTCTGTGTGCATGCACAGGTGGTGGTGATGCAAGGAGGTAAAACTCAGTTGTAGATGCATTTCAGGTTTTACCTTGTTGATAAAGCCATCCCTTTTTCAAACAGATTGGACTCACTGCTTGCCCAGACATGAGTTTCTCCTTTATTATGGTCTTAATCATGATTCAAAATATCCTTTAGTCTGTCAAGAATGCCTCCTTCTCTTGTGTAAGAGGAGCACTCAGATTTTTTCTGTGTCTCGTAGCTGTGGTTCAGTCCAAGGGAGGTGAGAGAATGTACTACTTCAAAGGTGATTTAAGTGAGACTAATGTTTTAGGCTCTTTCAGAGTCTTTTCATTTTCAACAAGGACCTCCTGAATCTTGGTTTATCCCCAGGTGTTTCCTCTGACATGTAACTGGCTCTGAGAGCAAGCACGTGTGTTCTGCTAATGGGAGACAGCACTGGCATGCTCCTCAAAACTCCGTGTACAGCCTGGCTCCTGCTCCTAGCCCAGCTTGATTTACTTGGAGTGTTATCTCAGAGGGAGCTGGCTCTGAAAACGAGAGTAGGTGGAAAAAGTTTCACTGAAAAGAACAAATTAATGTTTCCTGTCTTCTGTCCACACAGGCTTTTTTGGACAGAGCTTCTGCTGAGGTGTGTACCATATGTAAGTACTCTTTAAAGCTGGTTACTCTCTGGTGTCATGACCTAGAGAACAAACACAGAATTGTTGAGTGGATGAGCTGCAGGTTTTTCCCTTCTTCTTTGCCCAGCATTTCTCAATTTCTCCATTTTTGTCTCAGTCCTGTGGGTTTTTTTCACATGGGACATCAAACAGAACTTTTGATTTTGTACTGCTGGTGAAAATCTGGATTCACCTGTGAATTGGTAGGCTCAGAGTTAAGCCAGGAGGCAACAAATAAACACCCATTGCCTACAGCTGGGCAATATTTTATTTTATAAAATGTGCAGCTGTGAGAGGGGCTGGAGGCCTATTGGGACCCTTTCACCCAGCTCTGACAGCTCTGCAGAGGGTGCCTGACCTGTCTGCCCACAAAGGACAGTGTGGCAGCAAATGTCCTCTTGTTCTGCCACTGCTGAGGGGTCAGCACAGGAACTCCAGGGGTCCTCAGCAGCTGGGTCACATTGAGGTGGGATGATGAATCCCCTGCACCCTTCCTGGGCTTTGCATGTTTCCTAGTACAAGTGATGTCAACAGAGGTCAACAAACAGTGATTCTTGTTTCATGGCAATGATTGCTGTGACTCACGAGCTTGAAGGGTATGGGTTGAGATTCTTTGGAAAACTATAATTAAAAGAAAGTATTTTTACTTCAAAAGAAGGTCCTGATTATGACCTATTAGCTTGATTGCAGAAATTAGGATTGCACTTACATTGTTAATACCTTAACTTGCTGTCTTGGAATTTCAGCTTCCAAAAAAATTTCTCATTTGACAAAAAAGCCTCCTTATTTGGTGCCTTCCATAAGACCCATCCACCCTTGGCTGAATGAGAACTGAGCACTGTTGGGAGGGCTTGGTGCTGTGTTCATGTAGCAAAAATGAGGGATATTCACAGCCTGGCATTGTCACTGCCTCCCTCTTCCTTGTCAGTTCGTTTAGTTAATTCCTTTCCCCTTAAATTACTCCCTTCTGCTTAACAACTTTCACAACTTGTTTGCAGCCACCCGCAGTCACTGTGGTTGTGTATTCTTTTCTGAGGGATATATTAGACTGTTTATTTAGGCTGAAAGCTGCAAAGGGAAGGTTTGCAACTGTGTTTTCATGCTGTCTAGCACCGCCAGAGCCTGACCATTGTTTGTTTCAAAACACCCTGCAATAAAAACAATTGATGTCGCATGCATTCATCAACAAAAGTCATAAAGCAGTTGTAACTAAATCCCTTTATTTATTAAGTTGTTGCGCCCTAAGACTCTGTGAACGGGCCAGAGAAAGGCAAATGTTGCCCACAGAGACTTCAGAGAGCAATTGTTGCTCTGAAGAGCCCATTTCACCTGCTCTGCCCTGCTCCCTTTGTTCCCATCAGCGTCTCCGCTTGGAGCTTCTGCTCCAGGCTCCAATCAAGCGAGCACCCAAATTCCTAGAGGTACCATTTTGCAGCAATATGAGCCTAATTGTTTCTAGATTGAATATTTTCATGGGATATCAGTCTCAGTGTTCCTGGAATTAGCATGCTCAGTGAAGGATTGAAGATGCTTATCGGGCCCGACAGCTTTAGTGTCAGCGGGATCACCGGCAGCTCCGCGAAACTTCGCTGGCTGGCGACAATATTTATCTATGCGGAATGGAGACATATGGCCAGAATCATCCGCTCCCTTTCCTCAGTAATTAAAACATCTGGGAGCACAAAAGGACTGTAAGAATTAAAAAAAAAACCCTCTCTCTGCTAAATAAAACAGGAGCGTGGTGCCTTTACATAATTGCCAAGGCTTTCTCTTGCCGTGGTGGCGGCGTCTCTGGAGGACCAGCCTCCCCTAATGTTTTTTGAATGTGTGACGGTCAATAGAAGCACAAACTGAGCTGAGCACAGCCCTCAAACTTTTCATTAATACTGTATCTTACTTTATTTTCCAAAGGATGGATTTGAATGCTCCTGAGAGGGATTGCAGATTATTTAAGGAGTAGCAAAAGCATACTGAAGTCATCAACTGTTTTACAGACCGTGATTACACAGTGATGGCTTTCTGTGTCTGGAGTATTCTGTAGATATATCTTTGATAAACACTATTTCACTGAGAGCTTTGAGGTTCAAATTTGGACCAGGGCAGCATGATGACAGCTGTTATCATTTGATGGATATTCAGTGCAGTGTGTGAAGCGTGTTTAATACAGTTTTATGTAATTTTCAGAGATTATGTGTCCCAAACACAAAGCCATTTCAAAATGAAGTAATCGTCTAACTCCTTGGTCCTTGCGAAATCCCCAGCAGAGCTGTGTGCTCCCAGCCTTGCAGGGCTGGACTTCAGAAGAGGAATCTTATTTTTGATATGTGACAGTTTTAAATCCTAGAATTTGTCATTTGCAGAGATGGGCAGCCATTTTGAGAGTTACTGTTGTTTTATTGTATACAGGGCTCACAATGTAGTGCTTTGTGGAGACCTTTCTGTTTTTTTTTTTTAATGGAATAAGATCATAGAATTGTTAAGGTTGGAAAAGACCTTAAACATCGACAAATTTTGTCAGCTCAGCACCATGATTTGAGTAGATGTTATTCAGTCTCAAGTACCTGAATAACATCCCATCCACGTTTTTCTGGCACTGGTGAATTTACCTGGTATTTCCGGAGGGAAGACTGAGAAACTGAAGCAGAGGGGTGGGATAGAATTGCCCACAAGCACATAAAGATCTTGGACTGAGGTGGCAATTGAATTAAACTCCTCTGAGGCTCCTCTAGTGACAGCTCTTTTGTGTTTTGAATCCACACCTGAGCAGTACCCAGTGCTCCCACCAAGGAACCAGACTAGAGGAGAGGATGATTAAGTTCTTTGCTAGGAATTTAGGGAAAAACAAACATGGAACTGCAGAAGCTGGGTGCTGCTGGTGTTTAGTTTGCCCTTCACACTTGGTTCCAGCAGTTCCCAAGCAAACTAAACTGGGAGCCAATGGCAGTAATATCCAGATTAGCTTTAATATAGTACTGGGAGGCTCTGCAGTGCAGCACCTCTACACTAATTTAGCTCTTTGTCAATAAAATGAGCTCTTGTGATGTTTCCAGTAACTGAATTGGCTTCTTGACCCAGCTGGGTCCTGCCATGCTACAGCGAGCTTGGGCAGCACAGCTTGGCTCAGAAGTGAGGCATGTAAGGAGAGGGACTTGGGCAATCTCACTATCCATATTTCTGATTTGTTCCTTCTTCTCCATGCAGCTTATGGCTTCTTTTAGCTGAAGGTAGCTCTCCCTGCTGTGTTAGCAGCTATTGCAGTTTGTAGAAGACCCCAGATAATGACAAGCGAGTTTTTTCCTCAAGAAAACTTATCCCAGTAGAGGTCTAATCCAATATATTTATATGACAAAGAGCTGAAGCCTTGAAAATGTCTAGCTGGCTCAAAGATTCAATTAAATCCAGCCCAGTTCTAGGTGTGCTTCCTAATTAAAGTATTTGACATCCACACAGACATAAATATTTATGCTTAGTAGAACCTATCCCAAACAGCAAAACAAATTACTCTGACAACACAGGAAACATGAATGCTCTCTGTGGCTCTGTTATCTGCACACATAGCTGAAGTTTCAGCAGGTGCCATTTTACAGACTGTGGAAGAAGCTGTCAGTTTGGAAGAAGGCTGACAGTGTGAGGGAAGGTGATAGTTTTAGTGGGAATGGGACAAGAATTCTGCAAGCAGCATCGTGGGACCAATTCTGACCTCACTTTCTTAGGCTCAACAATCTGGGTCGTATTCTCAAGGATTTGATCTTTTACCCTGTCTGGGTGCCACAAGAACCCTGACAGCACATACAAATATGGCAACAGGTCATTTTTACCTTGGGAATTGTGAATATTTGTTTGGTGGGTTCCATTTTGCTGCCTTTCGTGCTCTGGCCAGCAGCCTCAGCTGGATTTGTGTTATATGTCCACGCTTCCTGGTTTCCTAACAAATCCAGAAATCATCCAGTCCCTCATAAATTCCAATGTTATCAACCCATAATTCCTGCATCCCCACAGTCTAGTACAGACAAGCACTTAGCGAGATATTTTGGGGCTATATTTTTCTGCTTGCTTTGGAAGTTGAAGTTACTGGCATGGACAGAGCTCTTAATTTATAACATTAGTTAATTTTCCCTGGAGACTCAGGATCCTAAACTACCCCAGTTCTGTATTTTGGGCCCTATCAAATGGCATAAAGAGGGTGGTCATGATTTAGTATTCTTCTGGCTGCTGTAAACAAAGGATCTTGGATTTGGAAAGACCCCAGCGTTCAAACAAAAAGATAAATCTCAGAAGAAAGGTTCAGAACCAAGATGCATACAAGATTAGGTGTTTCTGCTTTGTTTACCAGCCTTCATTTAACCCCTAATTTTTGTTTTCCCCTGTGTTTTACTTTTGAAAATGGGATTAAAAAAAAGCAAATCCAAATCTGGAGACATCTCATAGAACAGAACACACTTGCATTTATTTTATTTATTTAGCAACAGACATCTATTTTTAAAGGAGTCAATAATCACTCACATCCCTGCTTCCAAGCAGGAAGAACACTGATCATAAATAGTGTAATAGACTTGGTGCCAGGTGAGCATCTGCATATTTTTTTCCACTTACCTCCCTTTGTGCTGGTGATGCTCCAGGATCCCAGAAAACTAATTCTGTCCTCATCCTCCCCTCTGCTTCTGTGGTCACTTATGGAGTGGCCACCCCTTTATCCATCCCACCTTGGCTGTTCCCTGCATGAATACCCTGAGGTCTCACGTTGGCCTCTGCTCCATGGAGGAGAATCCAAACCAACAATGGCACTGCTGGCTTGGAGCAGGGCAAGGGAGAGGCCAGGAGTTTGCTCCCAGGGAAAACTCCATTTGTGTTGGTGACTTTTTGGGGCTACCTGAAAATGAAGCCAGAAGAAGTTCAGTGAATAAAAAGCAGTTCTATTTATTGAAGGGCCTTCAGGTGCATTTGAGGCAGACAAAGCCCCAGACAAAGCTACACCCAAAATGGACCAGGGGTCACGGGGTTTCACACTTTTATAAGTTTGGTTCATTTGCATATTGGGGATTAATATTCCAATTCCAGCTTCAGGTAATGAAGTCATTTACCCCAAGTTTGCTGCCCCCAACTCCCTTTTGTTTCCATCTCTCAGGCAGTGAGGTGTCCTTGATTCCCTTGATTGATGAGAGGAGGAGTTGTATCTGACCAAAGTGGGAAAGCAGCAGCTCCCACTGTGTGTGGAGTTTAGAGTTATACACTGAGAACTGCAGGGTTACAAATATATGGAAAATATTACAGCTAAAATCCTAAGGCATCAGTGTCCCTTTTCCCCTGGCACCCTCGGAGGAACACAGTGTATAGACCCCTGTGGGGATGTTTATCAGGGTGGAAAAGCCTGCCCAAGCTTTTCTAGGAGCTGTTCCTTGGGAGAGCAGCAGATTTACTTGCCGGGCTGTGTAGCTGGTTAGTGTTAACATTGCCTCTGTGAGCAGTGGGGGAATTGTAGTAAATCTTCCAAGAACTGAGAGCTGGTTTCATCTTGTTTGACACATTGTTTCCTGATAAGAGCTGCTGGGAAAATACTTCAGTTTTCTTGTCAGACCGAGCTCCCTGAGTTGCCAGGAGAGACTCTGAATCCACGAGGTCCTGAAAAAGAAATTTAAACAGCCACAGTGTGGAGGGAGGGAACAGTGATGTGTGAAATGGCTGAACACCAGGGGCAACTTGCTGAAATACGGATAAATATAAAAGTATGTGGAAATATCTTTTTGTCTCCACCTGACAAAGAAAGGTGAAGCTTTTAATTTTCTCTGTGATTCCTGGTTGCTGTTGCTGGTTCCCCAGTTGTGCCTCCAGCTGAGCTGTTTGATCTTGACTGAAATTTCCAGTAGCCAAAAACTGCAAACAAGGGATGTGTTCACCTGGAGAAACTTTGGAGAGCCCAGGTGACTCAAATGATGCTGTGTAATGTAAAGGCAATAAGAAAAAGGACACAAAACCAGTACAGGAATGTGCTTTATTTTTTATTTTTAGTGGGGGCTGAAGGGGTTTGTGTTCATTGTATCTTAGTCCCGCTGCAAGTCTGTTCCTTATGTTATAGTTTGTGTTCCCATGCATCCCAAGATCTCTCATAATCCCGCTGATGTTTCTTGGAATCACAGTCTTCATTGCAGAACGTTGTTTTGCAAGTGTGTGAGTGTGTGCCAGCAAACACAGAGGCTTCTGTTCTGAAAACCCAAAGCCTGGATAAGTCTTGAACTCTTTTTGTGTGCATGAAGTTAAACATTGCTCTGGTTTTCGGTGGAAAACTTGCACTAAAAAATTATGTCAAGCGATGTTGCAACCCACAGCCTGTGCATGGGCTCGACAGGACTTGATGGCTGGTTTTTGACTGAAGTTCTTTCAGACTCTGAAATTCAAGGGCTGCAAGCTCAGATAAAAGTAAACAGACTTTCCATGAACCACAGTGAACTGAAGCCATCATTCTCAGCAAAACTCACACTAAGTGGTGTTCAGCCCTGAACTGCACTGACTCCAGCAGAGAGAGAGCATTCACTGGAAAACAATTGTGGATGTTTATTTTTGGCATCTCTGAAAATACAGCCATGGGCATAGGTGTGTAGTGAGGATTTATTTGCTACCTGAGCTGCAAAGTATATTCTGTGTATCCAGCATGAGAAAGAAATGAAAACATGAGTGTGGAGAGGGATATGATTTTATCATCATATCTGTGTGAAGTGGGAAATACATCTTCATACCTTGTGAACATTTCTTTTCAATATGAGTTTCTAGTTGCAAGAAAGGATAAACACTTTTGAAAGAGCATACTCATGACAGACACACACAGTGACAAACTTTTAAAAAATACATGTCCCTAATTTTCTGAGCAGCTGTTTAAAACTAGATACTTGTCAAAAATTACCTTAGTGATGTCAGCTCAGCCTTTTGCATTTTTCACTACCTGTCCCTGGGCAAATTCTGATCCACCACCCTGCACAATCAGAGATGTGTTTCTTCTACAAATTAAAGTAGTTAAGCAAAATGGGAGCTTGAATAGAAAAGTTTATAAATTAGCTATGAAGTTCTGTAAATATGTTTCTTTTTTTTCGTATATATATTTTAAGACTTAATTGCAGCTCTAAATGTTTAATTTGGAGATTTCAGCAGCAGACATTGCTGAGGGTTCTGATGGGGCTGCTGCAGCACAGCCTCCTGTCTGTCAAATGGACAGTGCTCCCAGAAAAAACAGCCCAAATTCCCCAAAAGACATCTGTGTCAAATTGATGATGAGCTTGACTGGCATCTTAGAAAGATCTTGGGACGGCAAGATTAACCCTCAAATGGCCTGGGAGACAAAGGGCATGGCATTTGAAATGAGGGCCACACACAGGACTTGGCAGGTGGAAAAACCTGCAAGGCTCAGCTAAATGCAAGTCTTCTCCAGAAATGATAACTTTGGAACTGGGGGAGGGGATGCAGGTAATGCTGTTGGCTCTCCCTGGTTTTCCTTGGGGTGGTGCAGGTTTTTAGGATGTATTTTCTATGGAAATAACCACTGTGGAGTGCTTCATGGAGGTTACAGGCTGTGGAATACTTTTCAGGCAGTGTGTTGGAAGGTCCCAAGCATAGAACCCTAAAATATGCTGAGCTGGAAGGGACTCACAAGGATCATCGAGTCCAGGTCCTGACTCTCCACAGGACAGCACCAAAAATCTCACCCTGTCTCTGAGGTCATCCAAACACTGCTGGAGCTCTGGCAGCCTTGGGGCTGTGACCATCACCCTCTGGGGTAGAATCTTTTCCTGTCATCCAGTGAAACCCTCCCACGGCTCAGCAGCTGTGCCATTCTCTTGGGTCCTGTCCCTGGTCAGAGAGCAGAGATCAAAGCTGCCCCTTGGGAGGAGATGCAGACCCTGTTGAGGCCTGACCTCGTACTCCTCGTATGGCTTCCCCTCTAGACCCTCCATGTCTTAGTGTCCCCCCTTTGGGCACTCTTTAGTAAATTTATACCTTCCTTATGCTGTTCCCAAACCTGCATCCAGGACTCGAGGTGAGGCAGCACCAGCACATCCTCCTGCTTTTCTCCAAACTGGAGAAATCCATCACAGCTGGCCCTTGGTGCTGCTCTGGTGCCACCAGATACTAATGAGCCACCTTAAAAATACAACAGTAGCTCCTTAATGTTTCCCTGAAGGAAAATAAAGAACATGAAAGACAGACAATTGCCCTGACAGTAAAGGGAGGCCAGTTGCCTGTGTTTGAGTTGTGTTGTGTTTGAGTTTCTGTGCTTGTGTAGTGTCAGCAGTGTGACTCCTGGAATGGAAGGAGCCAGTTCCTCCACTGGTGTGTACTGGTGGCCCTCTGCTGCTGTCACTGGAGCAAGAGTTATTTACACCAGAGGAAGAGCTGACCTTCATAAATTGTAAATAGTCCTTGAGAGAAATATGTACCTGTGGCCTTGTCAGCTCTCAAAGGTTTTGTCAGTGTTGGTCTCCTGGTAAATGTCCTGGCAAACTTCCTCTAGCAGAGCCAGCAAAATCCTGTCCTTCCTGGCCTTGTATTCCAACACCTCCTTCTGCAGTAAGGAACCTAAAGAGCCACACCTGACCCAAAGTGGGTTCTGCTGCTGTGATTCCATCCATGGCACAGTGATGTTCACTGGAAACTGGGTGTGAAATACTCCAAAGAGTATTTCTGTGTCTGGAATCTTGGAAAAATTGTGCATTGTAGGAATGACTTGATGTCTGTAATAACTTCACCACGGGAAGTAATTGACTGTCTCAGTGAATTTAGCTTTATTCCCAAGGCTTGCCAGTATTTCTAGAGCTGTGAAAAAAATCCCCCTTACATTCTGGTCATAAGGAGATAATCATATGTCTTTTAAACATTGTTTTTAGGCCTCATAAAAATATAGGCTAAGGCAAAGATTTGGGGTTTTCTCTCATGATAGTCACTGGCCTCAGTTTGGAAATAGTGTTTGGAAACCAAATGTAAATTTTGTGCAAGTCTTATGTTGCTTGTGGTGTTATGACAGTGTGAGAGCCCCCTGTGCTTCCCCTGTTTCTTGGGAATTAATCAAAGTGTGCCTGACATTTTCTGAGGATCAAAATAGATATTTAATAGTGGATAAATACCGAGATTGTTTTATTCCTAAAAATGAGCAATAAATTGCCTAGAAACAGTCGCTGAGAATGTAAAAATTATTTAATACCTATTAGGCAGAAGCTGATGGACCTCAAGACACTTTATTAACAAGGAACACAGCTCCCCTGCAGTGTTGTGATTGATATGAGTGTCTCCTTGTACAGATGTGAAATACTAATGGAGGCTTCAGGAGAAGAGTTAGGGCTCTCCTGGGGATTTATCACATTGCTTCAGACTGGGGAGAAGCAGAAGTTAACAGCAAGTTGTAAAGGCTCTTACAGGTTTTCTCACCTGCTGTATATACTCATTTAAGAAACAACAGGTTTACTGAAGAGGAAATGCACCCTGAAAATATGGAGTTTTATGAAAAAATGCATTCAGAAGAAATTGAGGATGCATGAAGGCCAAATGGGAGCTCCTCAGAGTAGAAATCCCTTAAGTTTACAGGACTCTTTTGGGGCTGCAGGACAGGATCAGGTGTAAACAGGACTCTAAGTGTACATTGGTTGGAAAATGCAGCTCTGCAGACCTCAGAGAGCCCTTCTGGCAGCGTGGATGGTGCCTGGGAGAATCCTGGATGGAGAGCCAGGGGATGAGCAGCAGCCACTCCAGATAAATGTTTCCTTCTGCTCTGTTCACTGCCATCATAAATACAGGTGACCAGAGGATTATACCCTGGGTGGGGACATCCACCAGCTCTGGGTCTGTGGGTCATTAATATCTCAAAGTTCCAAACTGGCACAGACCACAGTGGTTTACAGCAAGTGAATTAGATCAATTAATTTCCAACCCAAACCTAATGGGCATTTTAGAAAAGGATTTAATGTCTCATTTACTCTCTACAGTTATCTTGTTAAATGCCAATTAAGTATCTAAATATTTCTTACAACCTTAATGAATTACAATATAATAAGTAATAAATGAGCACTAGTTTTTGCTAACATGCTGAAGTCTGCTGTTAACTTGAAGAAGTGAACACTAAATTTTCTTAGGACAGTTGTTTGTGCCAGTGAAAGAATTATTTTTAATAACACTGTAATTTTAAAGTAATATAACTGCTAGACTACAGTCTTTTTTTTTTCTTTATTTTTTTGGTCCAGTAGGATAATGCCACCAAGAAAAAGTTGATATTACCCTTTAAAGGTCATCTGTTTGAAAAAGTATTTAAACTTATTTTTTCTCCTAAATTTTGCAAATACTTGTGTTTTTTCCAATGAGCTGGTGATGTAATTCATCCCATTTTCACATGCAGTTGCACAGCTAAACTGAAAATCTGGCCCCACATTTTCAAACTGGTGAAAATATTGTGGAATTTCAGAGTGCAGTAGCACAAGTACATTTTTCCAAGTGTATTTGGTGTCCTCCAAAAACATCTGTGACTTTTTAATTTCTTTTTTTTATTATTATTATTTGCATGAACCACAACAGAATATATATGAGTACACAGGTACAGACAATATACTTGGAGGTGATTTCTCCCCCACTTATATTTGGGCTCCATCCCTCCTTTCTATTATTTGAGAACCGTATGCAAACATCAAGGAGGTGATTTTTAATCAATCCTTTTTGTTATCCTCCAAGAGAAAGAAATCTCATTCTTTGGGAAAGGCTGGGTTATGCCAAGGTGCATAAAGCTGCAAAATCATGCAGAGAGGGTCAGGAGGGGTGAGGCAAAGGACAGGACCTCCCCAAGCCTGTGAGCAACCCCTGGGATGAAAGCTGGGCTGCACAGATTCCATGGGAATGATGCTGATGGCTTCTGAACCCATTGCAGTGGAAGATCTTTCACTCTTCTGAGGCCTGGGTCCTTCTGATGAAGTGAATGTGAATAAATCAGCTTTGTGAAGCCAGAAAGGACAGTCCTCCTGCAATAATTCAGCACACCAGAGCAGCCTCAGGTTCCAGCAGGAGGAAGTGGCTGGCCCTGGGTTTTTGGTGTCCTGGGTTGTGTGGAGCTGTGCCTCGCAGCCCTGCCCACAGCTTTCTGTTCCTACCACAGAGCTGATACCAAAGCTGGCTTGTGGTTTTTGTGCTTTGTTCCCAGATTTGGGGCTTTTAGGAGTGTTCTGCAGGTATTGTTTCTAGGCATTGTCTCTGTGCATTGTGTTAAAGAGAATGCAAAGGGATTTCATCTCCTATTCTGTATTAAAGAGAATACAAAGGTATTTTCAGAGTCTCTTTTCTTTGAGCACTGTCCTCCCTATTTATGTCAGCAATTAGTTTATTCTTAAAAGGAGGAAAATAGAAAAAAGCAGCACACAAGCACTCAAACTGTGCAGCTCCCTAAGTGCTTTTTTCCAATTTATGAAACAAACAAACCAAAAAAAATTCCCTCCGAAGTTAAACTAATATGAAACAGCCCCAGCATTTGAACTTGTCGCACGAAGCTGGTTTAAATTTTAATGTGAGCTCTGGAGTAGATTTGTGTAAGGCAAGGTAAAGCAAGTCCCATGAAATATTGATTCTGTACATTTTCTTATGAATTTTTATACTCCAATTTAGTAAATTTTTCATCTCGCCTGCACTTAGAGGTTGCCTATAAAGTCGTTACTACCAATTGTATTAACTGTTGTAAATAAATCATCTTGGTTTGGGCTATTTGTATGAACATGGGCCGACAGGGCCCGGTTTTGTTTGAGCTGTGGCATGTTATGGCCTCAGTCTGAAAGGGCTAAAAAGGGATTATCAAAATTTAAAATCTGTCATGGCACAGTGGCAGAGCTGCAAAGCCCAGGAGCATCTGTCAGAGGCAGGAATCTTCCTTCTGCATGTCCCACCTGGATCAGACAGAGCAGCAGCGAGGGGTCTCCAACAGGAAGGTTGTTTTCTGTTTTGTGTCAGGAGAAGATGAGGTGGGAGGGCTGGCACTGCCACCTGTGCCCTTGTACCTGCAGATGGCTCCATTGAAGAAAAGAATAGAAACTAGAAATGTTTGCAATGCTTAGGTATAGCTTGACTTTGCAGTGTGTTTTCTTTAAAGTGTCATCTGCAAAGGGACATCAGAACACCTGATTTGAGGGAAATCAGCAAGTAAAAATTTGTCCTTTGGCAGTTTGAAGCCTCTAAATCCCAGTTGTCTCTCCACCCAGAGCTCTAGCTAATATCCTCCATCAAACCTAGCTTAGATGTTCACACTGCCTCCTCATCTCTAATTATAACATATTAAGTGGGCAGGTAGGCAAGATACTGTTCTACTTTGTGTCTCTGTATGAAGCACAGAGAAACACAGGTTTTCTGATGCCTTCCCTTTTAAAATAATATTTCCCAAACAACTTTTAAAATGTTACATAACATTCAGCTGAATAAGCTTAATAATTTCTTTTCTATGAGCGATTCCACTGGTGAATTTGGCTGCTTAACAGAAGCACAGCATGACAGCTTCAAGGTGTTTAAATGGTCTCATTATTAATTCTGAGCTGCATTCCAATGAATGCATTTTATTGTTTTTAATTTGGTTTTCAATGCCCCTCTTTGCTGAAACTCTGACTCAGTGAATTTTGGCAACACTCTGAGCTGAAGGCTGCTCATGTCTGGACCCTGCTGTAGACACCAGTGCAGGCTGTGAGCTGTTAATGTTGCTGCAGCTCTTTGAGTCATAAATGTCAGCAATCATTTGATGAGGGCCTGACTTGAAGCAAGTTTTTGTATGTGCTTGTACCCTGCAGTCTTGAGAGGTGCTTAAATATCTCCTTAAAGCTGGAGTATATGCTTCAGTGTTCTGAAGATGGATGACATGAATGTGGCTTGCTGTGGTTGATGTATAAATAAGAACAGATGGTTTTTCCAGATTCCAGTTAATGGCAATTAAACTCTAGTTTGTTATTTTATACAGAACAAATCTCTGTTAAATTTCTGGTTTTGTAGATGATCTGAAACAATGCTTTTTGAGATACTGTCATGACTGTTTGGGCTATTTTGAGACAAGCCTTTTGGTAATTTGATAACAAAACACACCAGGTGAGCTTTTCCTGAAATTTGTTTTTCTGTATATAATTTCCCAAACATTTTCCATTTTACCTACCTTTAAATAAAGATTATAAGCTTACTTTCAAGGTAGCCCTGAGCATAATATTTTTCATAAAACAGACCTGTTAATAAAAAGAAATTTAGTGAGTGTTTGGAGATAACAACAAAATAATTCATAACTGAGAGAAATTCACTCAAATTGTGCAAATAGTCCTCTAACTTGTCCTCTTTTATCCAAGCTGAGTCCTGCTCAGACACTGGCTGTGCTGTTGGTTTGTGTGTTGCTTGTAGGTTGGTTTCCTAGATAGATTTAAAGCTTTTTTTAAAAAAATTCAGAATATCAATAATATCCAAAGAAAAAACTCGACTATTTTTCCAGAGGAGCAGCACCTCATTAGTTAAAAGGCTGTAATAATCACCTCGTATTCCATTCAATTTGCCCTCCTTGGCTGGAGCTGACCTTTCAGCTGTCTGTATATTCTGAGTGTTTGTGTGAACAGCAAAGGATCCCGTTAATTGCAGAGCCTTCCTCCCATTCAGCAGAGCCATGTCCGGCCTCCCGTGATGGCCAGGGCGATAGGAGAAACCCCTGGGAGACAGGAAGGAGCCTGCAGAGAGGGAAAACTCTGGGAGGGAGGAAAGGAGGCAGTGGGAGCCTGTCCTGAGCTGAGGAGAAGTGAAAGGGAGCAGGGACACCGGCAGTGTCTTGCAGAGAGGTCTTTGGAACCTGTGGGAGGCAGATCTGGGATTCCAGAGCTGGATTCTCACTCTCTTGGGATTACCAGCACCAACAGGTTTGTCCTGAGAAGCGCTGACCAAACGCTGATGTTGGGGTTTGTGTCACATTTCCCAGTCTGGACTGGGGAGAGATGACTGACGTGCTTAGAACTAATCCAAATATGTTCTCCAAATTTAGAGACTCTCCATGAATCTTAAGGGAGTTAAAAAATCAAACCAGCCCCCTTTGTGTTGCTGCTTTTCCCCACACAGCTCTCACTGACTTTGTCCTCTTTAGCCACAGCTCTTGCTGCTGAGGAACCTGCCCACATCATCTCCCTGGCACAGCCTTTGTGGGACTTTGTGCTGTCAGGCAGAGAGAGCAGGGCTCAGGAGCCTTTCCTCAAGGGATATGGGATTTTTGTGTAGTGATAAATGGAATATCACTACAAAAAGCAAGAGAGATTGACAACAAACCTTTGTGAAAGGGTTGGCATCTACATTGCCTTGGTGTAGAGTGTCAAGACTGGGAGGGAAAATCAATTATAGAAGAGAACCAGGCTTTTCCTTTGTATATTTATTGTTACAACCCTGATTAGTGTTGGCTATTCTAAATTTCCAGCCTCACTATAGATGTGATGTTGGAATGATGGTGATGTGTTTTGCTGGTTTGGGTTGGATGGCAGCCCTGCTGGGGATGTGAAATTTGGAGAATCTCAGATGTCACTCTTCCACTGCAAACCTGCATATTATTGATTCATTTTGCTTCAAAGATGCAAGTGAAATCCTGCTGTTTGATTGGATCTGACAAAGTGTAACTCAATCAGTTATATATGAAAGACTTTTGAGGGCAGCTAGAAACCAATGTTACATTAAGTTCAAATATTTTGACTTCAACATATATGGCAAAAGCCATATATTTAAATATTTAAAAGTTATTTGGTCATTACACTGTTCTCAACCAAAAAAAAAATAAATTTTTTTCAATAGCTGCTAAATGCATCATTCTCAAATTCTGTATGTGGAGCAAATAAGATGAAGACACAGGTAATTGATATCATGGAAGGGAGGATAGTTGAATACAGGAAGAACATCCTGAATGTTTCCAAGTGAATTTTTAATCAATTGGATATGCAGTGTTGTCCTCTTGGCCCAGTGTGGTAAAATTGGTCTGGTAAATACAGCTGAGAGCCAGCTCACACAGGGACTATTGTTGAAACATCAGCTAAACCTTCCAGTAGTTACATATGCTTAAGTACTGCTAGTATTTCTGCTTTTTTTTTTTAATCAATTGAACAAATAAAAGCTCAGAAAACTGTTTTGATAGAAAAATGTCTGATTTAAATATATTCTGTCCTTTTTTCACCTGAGATACAACTGGAAGGATGGATAGCCAACCCCTTTGCGTGTTGAAGTGAAATAATGATTACATTTGTTATAAACTCCTAATGGAGACAGAAGTTTTGGTGTATATCAGCTTATTTGCTGAGTTTCCTTAACTCCTCATAACTCACCCTGAATAGACCCAAATGTCAGGTGCTAGAAAATTCAGCAGGGAGCAAGGTCAGACTGGAGAGCCCAGCATTTTCGGAGACTGCCACTCCTGTAAAGCTGCTTTAGCTGTAGTACCCAAAAGTCTGACAAACAGAAACCAGGAACACTTCAGTGTGTATTTCTCCCCGAAGCAGGCCGTGTCAAGAAACACAATTTTGTTAGATGACTGCATTAGCCTTGAACTTTCCAGACAAATCTAAATGAAAAGGAGGAGTTTATCCTGGCTTCTAGGAACTGATGGGAGCCCTGTGGGGCGTAGGTTCAAATTTTTAAATGTTCACATAAAAGCAGAGAGTGGTGTCTGCCCCTCGAAAGCTCCACGGGTGGAGAAGGAAGGAAGATGCCGGTGAGCACATGCAATCTTTCAGAGTTCATTATACAGCAAGTGTGTTTCAAAGGACCTTGAGAGCATGTTTCCAAGGGAGGGGTAAGGTCGATGCGTGGATGGGAGAAGCCAATTGAAATCAATGGGAATTGATTTAGAGTCCGGGGGCACTGTGTTAAAATCTCCAGTCTGACGATCCACCTTCATGAATATTAACGGCAGCGGGATCAATACGCAGCTGATTTTCAGATGTACAGCTGGCTCCTTTTCGTCTGTAGATTAAAGACACGGCAATCTTTCTTTCTTTAGATAAGACTGAGAATTCCAAAAAATGACTTGTGACTTTAGATCCCGTTCTCCAGGGCTGTTTGATGACGTTTATGATATTTTCCTACTTTTTGAGAGTGCATTTTCCCAGCTACGTTTATCTCCGGTGTGCGTTTCAAGGATTTCATTTCAATGAAGCGGAGCTGGCTGCTCCAGGGAGCACCGAGGTGTCTCTTTCATGTGTTTGGGAATGCTGAGGTTTGGGAAAGCCCTGGTGCCTGCCCTCCTGCAGGCTGCCTGCCAGCAGATGGCTGCCGCTCTCTGATGTGAGCACATCAGCTCCAGCACACATTTCACCCCGTGCTCCTCAGAAAGTCACAGCAAAGCTCTCTGCTCCTCTAATCCGTGCCAGCTCTGCCTCCAAACGTGTGCTCCACCAGCCTGCCAGCCCAAATGACTGGTGCAATCCACCTGGAAGAGCTGTGCAAGGCTCAGAGACCTGTGATGCTGCTGTGAGCGTGGTCCCGCGGCTGAGCCTGAGCGGTCCCTGATGCTGCCCGGGCTCTGAAAGTGAAATCAGACTTTTCCAAGTCTCCTTTTTCCTCCCTTAACAAAGGATGCATGTTATTTGAAACATCCTGGACGTTTTTGTTTGTTTGTATTGAAACTGCAGGTCAGGATCCAGACTTGGCAACTTGTCCTGACTTCCTTAAGGAGCTGAGCAAATGTCCCAGGTCCAACCATCTGAAATTCCGGGAACATTCAGGACTCCTCTTTACAACAGACAAAGATTGCTGTGTTCAGGCAGCTTAATAACAAATAAAAATATCTCAGACTTCTATATACATTACAAAATACTCATAGAAATCTGAGTATGTTTCAGGGCTTACAGATTTAATGCTTTTCCCTGTGGTTTCTTTAGGCAGTGTCTGGCAGAATGGGTATCATTGAAAATGTGCTGGTTTTATTCCAGTTTTGTTACTATGGCAGGTGATAAAGATGAGGACAATGCAAGATATGCACATTATCTCCAGCATCAGATACTGGAGGGAGTTACTGGGATCCCTCAGAGAGCCTGGGTGTGCTAAGGGAGGTCTAATGCACCCCAGGAAAAAGTGGCCAGGGATGCTCCCAGCCAGGGTTTGCTGTATCCTTGTCCTGCTGAGCTGTTCCTGGTTGTTCCAAAAGTGGCAAAGTTACCCCTGTGCTGAATTCTGGTGATTGCTTGCACTTGTAAAGACATTGCTACGTTTGCACGTTGTATTTTCTCTACATTTAAGAGAGTTCAGGTTTTGAGACAATTTTCTTGTATTGGTTTTTCAGTGAATTCTGCAAAACTGGACTTTGGGCGCTGAGCTGATGCCTGTGATGGGGAAAAATAGCTAAAAAAAAATAGGAAAAAAGCTAAAAAGTGGTTTCTGTAAGTTTAATAAAGGTCCATGTAGTGGTGCTACTGTGGCTTTCAGAAGAGTTTTTGAAAAATAGAAATGGTGTGGAGGAAGGCAATGGGAACAATGTAATACAAAATGGGGTAAACTTTGAGACTTTGTCTTTCTATACATTATTCATCACAACTCATGAAAGGCGACTTGGCTTCTCTTGTGTTTTTGACGGCCAATTGGAAATGGTGAAAATGTTTGTAACTTCTATTGTGTTTTTTTCCTAATTAGACAAGACAAATAGTTTATGAAGAGCAAGGACAGAATTAATCATGGGCTCTTGCTCATCACAGCTGTGCTCTGAATGCCTGACAGAGCCACTTTATGGCATATAATTCAACATATAGAATAAATGTAGTACAAAGGACAGAGTTTTGAAAGCATTTTCAGTGGTGATCACGTTGTTTTGCAAAGTCCTGAGCATAACTGATTACAATTGAACTGAATGGGAGCTGTGAGATGCTTTGGAAAGTGAAATCCTCGCTGGCATTTCCAAAGAGGAGATCTGAATCTGGATTACAGCTTTTTGTGCAATTTGGATATAATTTCCATGTCTAATTTAGTGGGTGCATAAATGTATTGAGTGCTTTCTGCAGGCAGTTGGTTACCTAAGCATCCAGCTCTCCCTTTGGGTTTAAAAGCATAGAAATCAGGAGGTTAGGATTGTACTTGCAAGTCATATGATTAAAGTGTTCCCTCTATGTCAATCTGAAGATTAGAAGCTGTATTTGTATTCCATATGAACTATATGTGTGTTTTTCTGAATGATCTGTTGCCAGTAGCAATTGTAATTAATGTTTCTCATGAACTTCAGAATGAATACAACTTGGTATTAGCTTTTTAATGAAATATCAGCTTTCTTATTGCTCTTCAACTCTTTTCCTTTCATCTTAGAATGAATCTGAAAGACTTTTGATGTTCTACTTGAGTTTTGAAAGCCCTCTCCTCTTTTACCTTAGTGACTGCCCACACTGTACGTAGCATTACCCTTTGCATTGCATGAGTAGTTTATCTTTACAGGGTGCAGATGAAGTTCTCAGCCTTTTACCTGAGTCAGACTTCAAAAATTATCAGTGATCATTTCCACCTGCAAATGGACATTTGTCTGCCTTGTACCTACTTGCACTGAACAACTGACCTACAAGCACAAATTCTGTCTGGATGTGCAAAGTCAATTCATTTGCATATTTAAGTAGCTGTGTCCACACTTTAGAGGGTGTGTTTTAAGTCACTTTGAGCATGCTATGACAGGCAGAAGTGTGAGCCTAAGTGTTTGTAGTACATAAAATGTCTAGCAGAAAATAAAGGAGTTTATTCTCTATTGGAAGGGGTTTATTCTCTATTACAATATTATTATATTGCAGCAATGTCTGTAAATTTCAGGCTCATGTAAAAACTGAATTGGATGAAAATGTGGCTTGTTTGGCTCTCAGTTTATCTCTTGCTAGAACAAGATGTTCACAGGTTTCTATTTGATTCACTGGTGTTTGTATACAGTATGTTAAAACACCTGACTTAAACTCAGCTCTGGCTGGAAATACTGGAAGCATTGCAACTACAGAAGTTTCAGAGAGGTGAGATAGATAAGTGTCTGATTCTGGGGATGCCTCCTGAAAACAAACCTGGTCTTTAAAAATCTGCCACAGCTGTCCCATGCCATGTGGTGTGAGCAGGGTGTGGCTGTTAGATCCAATACACTTTTCATTATCAAATTTTAAAGCACTGGTTTTCACGGGGTGGAAGAGGAATCTTGGTTTGCTTGTTTGTGTTGTGAGCAGAGAGGTTTCCAATGTGCTCGTCTCAGTGTCTGGTGTCTCACACTGGTGTTTAGAATTTGGGAGAGCTGAGATCCTCACAGGATGAGATGATGGAAAATAAACCCGCTGCTTCTTACTGGTGTCTGATACTTATTTCAGCACAGCAATTCAAAGTTTCACTGGGTTCAGAAGTGCCAAACCAGCACATTTTGTACTCCTAAAAAAAAAAAAAAAATTAAAAAAATCAGCTTCTGGAAGTGAAGAACATCTGCATCTAAAACACGCCAATTAACAAGAAGACACGAGTGATGCTAACGCGCTTGCTCTATTTTTGGTCACTGTCTACGTGATCAGGAAAGAAACAGAGAATGCTATGGCTTTGATTAACTCTTCTCACTCCCTTTTAAAAGGATTTCTTCTTCTTTTCACCAGTGAAAGGTTGGTGAATGAAGCAAATCCATGATGTGTAAATATGGTTAGAATATATAGTCACGGGAAATTTGTTTGGTATATTTATTAAATACTCTGCAGCCTACTGAGTGTGATACACTGTACCCTGCCATACAGAAAGCCAAGAAAGGCCTGTATATTTACATAATTCATATTTGTATAGCTAAAGCTTGAATTTTCACGTCTCCAATTTTTATTTTGAATTCTGTCATGTCACTTGACACTGTCTTTTCATGTTTGCAGGATTTTCCTGAGTAAGTGTTTAGTTTTAGTACAAATAACCATAATGAAATGGCAGAGTCCTGGTACCTTCAGCTCTACCAAAGAACTTTCCATGAGATTCTGAGACCATTAAAATTGGTATGAAACTGTGTTGCCAGAGGAAATCTTAGTAGAACCTGTCCAGCTCAATTTGCTGCCAGAGAACAGAGATGTGGGGTCATGGTTTAAGCATTGCTTCCTTTTTAATGTGCTTTTTTTTGTTTTAGTTGGGAGTTTTTTTAGTGACTTTTTTACAAAATTGTATTTTTCTAAAATTACTTACTGAAAAGTCTGTGGAGAACATCCTTCAGACTACAGGAAAACATAAATTTGTACTACATTGTAAACTTTTAGTTCATCCTTCTGTGTGTCTAAATATTTCACAACCACCAAAGTATAGCAGAAGGTGCAGTTTGACATTAATGAAGATTTTGCCTTTTGCATCACAAGGCAGAGTGAACATCTGAGCCCTCACTAAGGACATAACAAGCAATCATATTAATGCTGATTATAGAAAGATACTTCAACTGGAAGTTGAATTTGGTTCTGAGGACATATTAACAGTATGAAATAATTCAGGTGCTTGGGGTTTGTGTGAAATGTGTTGGAAGTTGTTCAAGGCTTAGCTTGAGAGCTTGTGTGACTTCTCAGGCACGTGTAGAACACGAATATCTTGGCTCCATTTGCTCTTTCTCTTCCTTCCAGAGGTCAGGTGTTGTCCATACCTGATACCAAATGATTTCCATTCATCCCTGCTGGCCTGATTCAGCCCCTTGGAAGCAAAGGCAAAACTCCCCATGGATTCTGTAATTTTTCAGACAAAGCCATTAGCAGCTCTGCACCTGTCAGAGTTGCCATACCTTAATGGCTTTGAAGCTGATTTACAAATACTTTAGTGTTGTTTTATCTCAAATGTTTAGCAATTTTCCTGGTCCTGTCAGGTAAAACAAATTCAGGTGTTAATTATTGTTATTCCAAGTGTAGCATATGGGGAAATGAAAAATGTCTTGCAGGTACAGCAATAAAATGAAATCCTAATTAGTCTTTGGGTAAAACTGACATCAAAAGAGGGCACTAGTCCTCCACTAAACCCAGGTGTGGTGTGTTCCCAGATTTCCCTCTCTGTTAAGTGTGGAGTGCTGGTGATAGAACAGTTATCTTTTTGGAGTGGAGCAAAATCTGTGTTTATTTGTAATTTCAGTGGAATCCTTCCAATGCTATTTATGAGATGTTGAATAGAGTGTGAGATGAGGAACGTGAAAACTCACTGCAGTAGTCACTGTTTTAATCCTTCAGAACAGGGATGTGGAATTCAGCAATAGTCTTGGTGCTGCTGGTGTAATAGATGTGACCTTTTAAAGGGACCACTTAAGTTATGTAAAAGTACCTAGAACAGGGCAGCAGACACCATCAAACTGCTTTTTCTACACCAGGAGTGGGTGGATTGGAGAGACCCCCGTGGTGTTTCTCAGGCTCTGTCACAGGGTCCACTGAAAAGAATGAGAAGATGCCTTCAGAGCTAAGTTGTGGTGGCTTTACTGGGTTTTGGGCTTTGCTCAGGTAGCTCACAGCATCTTTTTCTCTGCTGCTGAACAGCAGGTCCCTTAGTACCTCAAAACTGCATTGTTTTAGTCAGCAAGAGTTACAGATGGTGACTGGCCCCAGAATGGAGAAGAAATAAAAAAATAGAGGGGGAAAAAAAATCAGCCTTTTTTTCTTGGTGATTGTTCAAGGCCCTCGGTTGTTCTGGTCTTTGTGCTGTGTGTGTGTTGGCTGTGTATCTTCCCTGGGGAAAGCAGATGGATAAGTCTGCACAGCTCTGGAAAACAACTGCAGAGTGGTAGTTTAAACCCAGTCCAGCTAAAATACAGGGAGCCAATGCCTTTGGCACCAAGCTCCAGAGGGCTCAAATAGATCTGCTACAGTCACACTGCTGCCACTGCTCCACAGAGCAGCTGGAGCTCTGAAATGGTTCAACTTTGGTGTGAGCTGAACATCCTGAGAAACAAAAGGGGTTTGGTGGGTGGTACTCACCTGGAGCTCAGGTGGCTGTCAAACGAGGCCCTGCATTTACAGATCAATTATAATCCTGTTCCAAATACTTCCCTCCTTCCTTCACTTCAGCTGTGACTTAAATGGGAGTATATTTTCTAGAGATACCCAAAAGAATAGAAAAGGATCCTATACATAATAATTATTACAGCTCAGAGAAAAATAATAGAAAAAAAGGTTTAAAACAGGTTTTAAACTGTTATTTAATAATGATATTATTTAAACATCAGACATTTTTCAGCATTAAAGATGCCTTGAAATTAAGTAATATACTGAATGTCTACCTTAGAGTTTTTTAGGTTTCTCACTTCAGTGCCTTTGGTGACCAGGAGACTCTATTTATATTTAAATTTGTGTGCCTGTGATGTTCCTGTCCTGGTTTCAGCTGGGGGAGAAAATTTTCTTCCCAGCAGCTGGTGCAGTGCTGGGGTTTGGATTTGGGATGAGAAAGGGGTTGGTGTTTGGGTGTTGCTGAGTTGTGCTTGTATGAAATCAAGAACTTTTCATCTTCTCCCGCTGTCCTGGCAGTGAGGGGATGGGGGACACAACAAGCTGGGAGGGGACTGGGCTGGGACAGTGATTCCAGCTGACCAAGGGGCTGTCCCAGACTGTAGGACTTATTTCATGTTAACCTATAAACAGGGAGGTGGCCACTGCTCAGGGAGTGGCAATTGCACTGTGCATCACTTCTTTTGTATGTTCTTTTGTCATTCTATTATTATTTTGCCTTCCTTTCCTCTCCTATTAAACTGTCTTTATGTCACCCCACCTTATTTTTTTGGATTTTCTCCTCCATCCCACTGGGAGTGAGGGAGTGAGCAGCTGTGGGGTGTTCCACTGCCTGCCCAGTTAAACCACAGCCACTGGAACACTGAAAACCTCTGGCTTAAACTCTGATTTTAGGTCTGGTACAAGTAGATAATAACCAGGCATCAAAGGCTTCAAATACCTTTGCATTGTAATTGATCTCTCTTACATACCTATCAAAATTTATTTCAAAATTTAAAACAGCCTCAGGCTTTCCCCATATAAGAAGTGGATCCTGCCTTTCCCATATTTAAAGAGTTGATTCCAGAGAGGTTTGCCTGTGTTTGGTTCCTCTTAAATGCTTGCTATTTCTGTACAATTCCCTGAAGTGTATGATGGTTTATTTGATTTCATTAACATTTGGAAAGGATTTGAGGAATTGCATGGTTTGGTCACTACAGTAAAAAGATAATAATGCTCTTGGGAGCAGCTGAATGTGGAAATTGCATGTGAGAAGCTGCATGTCCATCCTTGGAGGCTGTAACAGCCTCTCTCTACGGTGTGCTGTAAAGTTTTAACTGCTCTAATCATTCAGGACCATCACTACCACTCATGTCAGAGGAATGGCTCTCCTCTATGATAACATCTGAGGGCTGTTCTCATTGATGGCCCTGCCTATATATCATTTCCCAAGCATGAGAACACGTTCAAGGCCAAACTTCTTGCATATTGAAACAATTTGGTGGGAAAGCCACCACGAGAGGAGGACTGGCTGGGATCTGGATGGGGAAAGCTTGGATTCACATTTCCTCTTTCCTTCAAGCACGCCTGTATTACAGGCATGGCTATAAAGCCATTTTCTTCACCAAGCCACCTCTTCTACCAGCTACACAATGCCATGAATTGTGTCACACTGCCAGGGCAGACTGGTTAGCTTGTTCCCTTCCCTAAAATAAAGGGCAGGAAGGCAGCAGAGGGCTGGAGGCAGGTGAGCTGCATTAACACACCCAGGCTGCTCTGGGCTGCTCCTCCAGGAGTGCTCTAAGCTCTCACAGTCCACATGGACCAGCTGGTAAGTGTTGATGTGCCTCCTGCATTTCAGCAGCATCTAACAAAGGTGTCTCTGGGGGTCTTACAAGTTTTTATTCAGTTTGGTAGGGATGTGAAGGGACTTGTGGAATGTGGCACACTTCATGCAAATCCCTGCTGCTTAGTAGTATTAAAAAGGTTGTTGTAAGACCTCAGAAGAAGATGCAGTGATTCCTATGCCATAACTTGTTGCAGTGGCTTGTCCCAGAGGCCTTCCAGCACTGCTTGCAGCCATGGGAAATTGCACTTGAAAGAGGCTGCTACCACAGCAGCCCAGGCTGACAGCAAGAACAAACCAGCGTGTGGCCTGCAGCATGGTCCTTGCCCAGGATCTCTGCCTGCCAACCAGCAAAAGGCTTGGAATGCTGCTGTAAGAATATTGAAGTAGCCTCATCTCTCTTTTTGAACTTGATCCTTATATTTAACAGAGCTGTGTATGGTACCCAGCATTTGAGAGGATAATACAGGGCTTTATCTCAAATCTTTGAAAACTGCCTCCCTTGAAGTCTGAAATGCTGTATCTGATAGTAACCACTTCCTGGGAGGAGGGTTCATATTAAAAAGGTAAAAGCTTAGTTTTATTTTCCTTTTCTTTTAGAAGCAAACATTGTGAACAAGGCACAGAAAAACTTACCAGCCCACTGTCACTCTTGTGCTGAGAATTCGAGTTACAGTTAATATCCCTCCCTCCACTCTCTGCCCTTCCCTCCCCTCCTCTTCTCCCAGCACCATACATGTGTTTAATCTTGGACATGGATGTAAACCTGTCTATTCCTTATTTTGCATCCTTCGAGTATTATTATAATCAGGCCAGTTTATTAAGAATTAATGCCCCTTCGTGAACAGAGGATAATGGAATGGCCACATTTCTTCTTGTGCTGAACTGTGATTTACTAATAGGAGCTTCTAGGGAAAGGATCATAAAAGAGAGAGTCCCCCACCTCTGGATTAATATTTAATCAGGTGCTAAGAGAGCCTTGTGTTGGATCCTAGAGTTGCTAGCAGAAACCTGCAGGGGAAATGAGAGGGTCCTGCATCTTAAAGGGGAAATGCAATTATAATTAAAGGCTTGATCCAAGGCCCTTGGACATAAATGAAAAGCTCCTGTTGATTTGAAGACCTCTGGATCTGGCCCAAAGGGAACCAAAAATAATGAATGTTTTTGCATGTGAGACATAGACAGGCGTACTTATTTATATAATTATTTCAAAGGTATCAAACAAGGTTAACATGCATAGTCTAAATTTAAAATGAATGGGATGGAAGAGATCTGCTGCCAAAAACATGCATCAAACAAGCTGAGGGCTTGTTCCAAACTTTGTAAGTATGTGAACATGAATTCAGATGGCTTAGCTCTAGTATTTCATGGCTAAATGAGATACACTGAGAGAAGTGTGGCAGTTGACTTGTTCCAAGTCTCATTATGGTTTGTGGACTATAACTCAATAATCTGGTTTTAAGTAGGCTCAGATCAGCTCCCTCCAGTTGACAGACCTGCAGCTGGTTCCCTAAATCAGCTGTACCACATCCTCTGCAGCCCTGTCCTCCTGCAGGAGCAGCTCAGGTGGGATACAGCTCTGGGTGGGACACAGCTCTGCAGGCCCCCAGAGCAGAAAGTGCAGGTAGCCCCTCTGACAGTGCCTCTTGTAAATCTGATTTCTGCAAACCAAGTGCCTTTTTCAGTTTCTGTATCATGTTCCCAGTACTGTCACTGGGTTATTTCATAATAAAGCTGGGCATATAGATTTTTAAGGACTTAAAATATGTTATTGACTTGGAACAGGGTATTAGGGGGGTGTGTTGTTGGAAAGTGCAGTTTATTGCTGTGTTTCAAACTTTGCCCAAAAAGAAAAGCCTCCAGCTGATGTGAAACCTCTGATAAGAAGAAAGGATGCAAAAATGAGGGTGGTGCTGAGGCTCTTCTCTTCAGACGAGGGGGGAGAGGAGGGGCTGCTCTGCTCATGTAGTGCCTGTGAGAGAATGAAGTTGGACTGTGGCAGATCTCTCTCTCTTCTTGCTACAAAAAATACTTTGCTGTGTGGTCATGGTGTGATGAGGGGCTGCCCAGCTGAGCTGATTTTTACAACCTTGTGCCAGCCTTAAAACTGGCCCTTCAACCCCATACCCTCAGTAAGTGTGGGAGCACGTTAAATCCCCAGGGAGATGGAACATGCAGGTGCTCAGTGTAATTCAGAGCAGCCTGTCGTGTCCCAGGTCACTGTGTTTCCATTGATCTCAGTTTGCATCTGCTCTCCATCTCTGCTGGTTTTGCACTTGTGCTAAATATAGCACAGACAGGGGGCACTGATTAAGGCTGTGCTTGTATCAATAAATCTCTCCCTCTCTCGGAGCATCCTCGGGATGCCTTGCACAGGGTAACTTGCTGCAGTGTCATGTGGGATGATGACCTGGTGCATTACAGCTGGTTAATTTAGAAAATCCACAGTATTCCTTCAATTGATTTTGGCTATTTGCATTCTAAAAAGTAAATCCTATGACAGGAGTGTAGATTTAGCTCTAAAACACGGCTGCAGTGCTGGCATGAGTGATAAATCATTTGAGAGAACATTGGTCGTGCACTTTCTTGTTTTGTGTTTTTGCAATTGCACTTTGAGCATGAATTCTAGTTTTCTGCAAACTTACAACCTGAAGTTCAACAGAGACCCACAACATGCTGGGTCTTCCAAACAACAGTGGAAGTGAATTTCTTTACTTTGGAACTGAATTTGTTTCGTTTTTATAGCAGAATTCTTATGAGTTGTATCTAAACCAAATATATTCATAATAAACCTCTTCTCTCCTTTTTCCCAGAGTCATCTTTTCATTCATTTGATGCTTCTGATTTCACAAGGGAAATTGGAAAAGTTTTAAGCAGAAATTTTAAATTTTTTTTGGTGGGTTTTCTGCATCTTATGCTTTTGGAATCAGAAGTCAGAAATTTGATTTTATGAACTGAAATCTATAACTACAGAATAATTTTTTCACTTCAGATTTACACTGAAAAAAAGTTGATTTGATTGTGCCCCTGAGTTTGCACGATCTGAAAGCAATAGAAAACAGGCTGTATGTTTTTGCTGGGTTTGTTTTCATCATCTTGAGGTCTTTGCAGCTACCTGAAGCTCTGTAAAAAGTTAGGATGTCAAATTTTGGCAATTTGAAGCATTACAGGACAGTCAGTATCTCTGAGAATCCACAGCAGAGATGTAAAGGGATAAAGAGGGCATGTGCCAAGCAGGAAACAGGGATGGATGTGGAACCTGCTGGATCTCAACTGTGCTCCTGAACCAGAGCTAAACAACTGCCTCCCTTGTGATGATTGCTCCCAGGAAAGACCTTCCCTGAAAACCTCTTTCCAACACCATCTCTAATAGGCAAGGCTTATTTCAGAGTTTTATTCCAGCTCATTTAAGTTTAGGGACCTTCCCTGTTGCTCATTAATCTCGAGGAAAAATGCAGATGAGAGAGGTTCAGCCGGCGTGCAGCCACTCCAGATGAATCTGGGCAAGGGCTTTTCTTTGCTCCTGCTGGCTGGAGGTCAGGAGCCAGGGCTGTATTAAAGCACCTCAGCAGAGCAGTGCCCAATTACACAGCTTTTTGCAGGGGCTGGAGACTGAGACCATTACTATTGGGTAGGAAGAGCTGGGTCTCCCCATCGTTTGGTGAGAGATGAGAAATGATCAAAGAAAAGTGACTGGTGTTTGAAATGGAGTAGGGAAGGGACTTTTGCTTCTAATGAAACACTAACAGCTGCTTTGTGATTCAGCCTGCTGCCCTTGCTTGAGAATAGTACCAAATTGTCCATTAGTGGCACATAGCATTGCAATAAAACTTATGAAAATTATTTATTGCTACATCAAGCTGTACAGTTTCTTCTTACAAAGCAAGATAGAGCAGAAATGGGGTAAAGGCCAAGCATTTAGCATTAAGTTCCCAAATAGCAAGGTCTTACCTAATGGGCAATGTATCCTTTGCAATTAAGAGTAGAAGTTAATGATGTTTCTGACAGTCCTTATTTTTTCCCTGGGAAACTTTGGCAGTCTGGGGCTGGCCACAAAGCAAGTTATCTCCAATTCATGCAAACCTCAGCTTTGCTTAGAAAAGCTTCATTCTTTTCTCAAAACCTACCTATTAACCTTGCTTTCCTTTTCTTTTGGAGAGAGAATTCCTTTTTTTCAGATGTAACTGTGAGGGAGTTTGTTGTCTGTGCAATTCTCAACCAACCAGACCTCATCCTCTCGACACCTGAGAACTTCAGCAGGTAGTGGCAGGTGCCTGACCTGGTCAGGCAAAAGCTTCCCCCTTCCTATGGTCAATGGGAGCTTTGCCACTGACTTATCAGAGTCAGGATTTCAGCCCTGATTTACCCAAAGAGATATTGATGGCACATGGTGGCACACAAAATAAGGGATTTTATCACAAAACCAAGCAAAAATGTGCAGATGAAACCACAGAGATAACAAAGGTCAAAGCTGTTTAATGGGCCTTCATAAAGTTACATAGCACTTAAATCCCAATTAACTCCGGTTTGGGGCATTTCAGTGGGATTTAATAAATAGGCTTGTGGAGAACCTCTGCACAGGGTTGGATTTCAACCTTTGCAGGGAAAACGGGAGGAGGTTAGTTTACATCAGGCATCTGTGTGTTTTGTTCCCAAAGTAGCATTTAGGAAAACAGCCACAAACAGCACATGCTGTGTTATAGCTGGCAATTTAATCTGCAGGCAGGAACATATAAAATGCATGCTAGGATGAAGTTTTCTTTGCTGTGAGTGGAAGTACTCAACAAAAGTGAGTAACAAGTGGCATTTCAAACCTCTGGGTTTACCACAGGCTCACGTATTTTGCAGGATGGATATTGTACTGGGGTTTCTAGTATCCCAAATGCTCTGCTTGTCATGGAAACAACGGGGCTGCATTAGCAGGGGTGGAGCCAAGTGGTGTTACTACAATGCAGGAAAAAAATCAATTTATTCTGTGGCTTACAATTTATTTCATGGTTGGGGAAATATCAGTTTAAGTGATGATTATGTTTCCCAAGCATGTGGTACACTGGCTCTGTGTTTAATATAAACAATTACTGTATATGGGTTGCATGTGTGGTTATAATGTGGTGGTGTGGTGTGGTACTGAGATTTTATCAGGTCTGGGCTTGTTGCATTCCTCACCAATTCAGACTTTCCCTTTGGTCAAATTCTTGCTATCCATGCAGGTCATCCCAAGTGAATGTGAGCAAAACCTTTACACTGCCAGTTTCTATCATATATTCCATTGTTGGCATATCCTGAGTATTATAAATTCAGTGTCTGAGTCCTTAAAAGCACTTGTGGGACTCTACCTGGCAGGGTTGGCCTCCTCATTGTCAAAATCCTGTGGAATAAACTGTTAGAAAAAGAGAAAACTATATATATATTTTTTTAAGAGACTCTGGCTATTATTTCTTTGTGTTGTGAATCTCTGTGGCATCCCAAGATTTCTGGCAATGCAGGAATGAGTGGTTTGAGCTCCTTGAAAGTGGCCAGGGAATTGTACTGTTCCATAGCACGTTTAGTTCATAGGACACTGTACTTGCTACCAGTTTCTGGGTTAATCCTGATATCTTTATCAACAGTTCTTTGAACTTGTAAAGGAAGAAAAATCAGCTTCAGTATTTCAAAATGTGGGAAATAAAAACACAGCTCATTTCAACCTCCCCCCTGGATCCCAGTGATGCATTTGGAGTTGCTGGGTCCAAGCCTCCGTGCCCAGTCTGTCAGGGCAAGCAGAAGTGCTGTCTAGCCCTGCCTGTGGCTCTGTGTGCCCCCAAAGGCTCTCCCCTCCCCTGGGCAGAGTTTGGCAGGTGAGGAACTGGCCAACTAACCCTGACAGGAGATCTGGGTCAGACATGGAAAGAAGCCCTGTCACAAAGTCTCTAAAATAGCCAAAGCTCTGTTTTTGGTTAGCTGGGAGCAGAAGGAAAGAGGAAGGGATAGGACAGGGTTCCCTTGGCAGCAGGCAGATGAGGGTTCCTGTCTCAGCCTGGCATTTCAGTCTTGCCTCTTGCTCCAGTCCCCTTCCCCCCCTCCTCCCTTCAGCTTTAATATCTAGGTTTGTCTGATTTTTAAACTGGGTTATTTGAATGTCAAACTTTCAATAACACTTTAACAGAGGTGTCCATTAACCCATGCTAAATTACAGCAGAACATCTCTGGAAATACATGTGACATCCACATGAATACCAAATGAATTCATTAGGATCAGCGCTATTACAATGAATACCAAATGAAACCCACAATGATGGGGACATCATCTCTCTGGGAATAATCGACAGAGTTCCTTTGGCACTAGTCAAACACATCAGCTGTTTGTTTCCACTGATGAGAGGTGGCAGTCTAGGTTTTGGTTAGATAAACAAATGATGACACCAATAATCACTTAGTTGGTGGCTGTAATGCTTAATAATCACATCCTGATATCGTGCACACTTGAAGCAGTGCTGCACTTTTTATGCATAATGAATCCCAAACACTTCATAAAAGGTGATAACTTTCTTTGACCACTGAATATATTATTTATAAAAGTGCTCCCTTCCCTTCCCCCTCCCACCCTTGGAGATCCTTTTACATTTTTTTTTTTTTCCATCACGTAGAATACACTGGTAGCACATCTTAGACTATGAGGTCTCTTCTTATACATAATTTATAAAACAATTTACAAGTGATTTATTTTTAGCAATAAGATAAAACATGGTGTGAAGGGTTTTACCAACAGAGATATAGACGGTTTGGGAGTAATACTTGTGGAGGAGCCCAGGATCAAGTGAAAATTATTTTTCCATTTTTCCCTGAGGTGTGAACTTTAAGGAGCCTCCTCTTGCACTCATTTGCACAGTGCACTAAATACACACACTTTGTTAAAACTGCATGAAATTGCATGGCACCATGCTTCAGATGGCCTTGAAAAATATCCTTTCAGCAAGCATAGCGGTGGAAGGCAGATCTTGCTGGGAGACACAGAGCGAGTGTCCTTTCCAAATGCTGTCTGGTTTAGTGGCTGGCTGTGTCTGGCTTGAGGTCCCACTCCTTGCTGGAGCTGCTGCTGCCCACGGAGGTGATACAAAGCCTGGTTTGTAATTAACAGCTCGCTGATGAAGAGGAGGGGCTGTGCTGCCTCCCCTGCCCCAGGAGATGGCAGTGTTTAAGAGCAGGAGCAGAGCATCCTGCATGTCAGGAACCTCCTCTCCTTGCACCAACCCTGGTCCCCATCAGCCAGGAATTCATCCTGGTGGTAGTCTAATGGCAGAGGAAACATGAGTTGGCCCAAGGATGGAGAGAGGGCTGTGTTGCAGCAGAACCTCTTTATGCCACTTGTGGTGGTCTTTGACCTGAGTTACTGTTTTGGGCTTGAGTGTAGCAAGATGTTCAAAGATGTTGACCTTGTAGTTCTCACATCCCAGCCTGCAGCTGTGTGTACTGCAGTAGGAAAACCCATCTCACTGGCTTTCTTTCATAATAAATATTGTTTCATATCAGCCAAGATTTTTTGCAAAAAAAGTCTATTTCCACAGGGACCTTGCCTTGGAGCACTGGTAACCAGCACAACATAAAATATAATCATCATCAAGGACAACAACATGTGCTTATCCAGTAACCATTGAGTGAGGTTTAGGCCTTCTGTTTCCAAGCCTCTTCAAGGAGATGCCAGGAAAATTTGCCTGTTCTCACTGGCTGTGTAGAAACACCAGAAGTGATCCCTGCCTGCTGTGGTCACCAACTAGCAGCTTTGAAAAGTGAATCTACAGGTTGGGTTCTCCAGCATCACAGGTGGCACAGCCATTTGTTACCATGCCATATGCACCTAATGAGCACTCTGGTGAGCTTTGAACTTTGCTCTGTACATGACTGTGTAAGATAACAGAGAACAACACTTCCAGTTCCCAGTATCTGCTTTTCAGGTAAAAGATTGAGCTGGTTCTGACTTCTGCCAGAGCTGGGTACATGTGCAGTATGTTTTGGGTGTCCTGGTAGGAGCAGGGCACCAGGACTTGTGTGCCTCGAGGGAACATCCTCTTGGAAGGCCATCTGAGAGGGTAAGCCTGTCACTGCTTAACTAAAAACTTCATCAGAACAGTGCCTGTAGTTGTGTTGTGTCCAGAGACTGAAAAGCCTGTGACATGAGAGCCCAGAAACTGGGGATATCCAGCCATTTCTGGAGACATGCACAAAAACCCTGAGGAAGATGCTGGAAGCACAGTCTGGGCTGTTGTGGGGTCACCTTGCTGAATTCCTTTTGCATGTTCTGCTCCTCTGTGTCTCACCATGCACTCCTGGGCTGTCTCTGAGCTCTCCATTGTGTGATCCTGGCCTTGAAATGGCTCAGCCTTCCAACTCCTAGGAAACTAATTTCCTACTAATCTATTTGTTTAAAATGAACATCTACAAAGATAACTCTGTGAGCAGCCAGGACTTTGATTTGGGGAGACTGGGAACATACACCCCAGAAAACTGTAAATGCAGGCACTGCTTTCCTTTGCATCCAGAATTCAACAGAGCTGTCAGATAACACATGAGAGATGGTTAATAATAAATTAAAAACATCACAGCCACAGGGAAACTGCATCTCTCCCCTCCCCCCAAACTCCCCCTCTCTTTTGCTTTTTTTCTACCCCATGGGCTTAATCAGCATCAAAGAGTAACAAATCCAATAAAATGCTTCCCTGAGCCAGGAACCAGCCTGAACTGGATACACACACACACACACACCAGCCTCTCTCCTCTCCCCCTGACTGCCAGCCCCTTTGCAAAACAGCTGACAGTCGAGGTGGAGATAGAACAAAGGAAGAGATGGGGAATGGTAAATCACAGAGACTCCCCCATCTCTCATCTGGCACTAGAAAGCTCTAACAGGCCTCCCTTGCTTTTAGGCTACCTGTGCAGAAAGAGCTTTTCTTGCTCCTGACTTGGTTTTTATCCCACCAAGATGAGAGGTTCAGGGGGAGGGAAAGGAAAAGGAAAGCACACATGCATTTCTGCTGATTTCTCCCCTTCTAAAACTGAATTCAAACAACAGCATCTCCATCAATTTGCAGTAGGCCATCTGTAGACCTTTGGTGTGTTCATGGCCATGGCACTCCTCAATACCTGCCAGTGCCTTGCTTGGCTGAGAGCAGGTGATGTGTCAGGAGGGTCTCCAGTGAGGGTCCATACAGTGGCCCCCTCCCCAGCCTTGCAGGTTTCTCCTGTGCAGGAACATCTCTTTTTCAGAGCTGGGGGGAGATGTCCATCACTCCAGCAGGAGGAGAATGTGGTGGGCTGGATCTTCAGGGGTGAAAATAGATGTGGGTGTGTTTGAAGCCAATGAGCTGACATTGCTTTTCCATAGCTAAAGATTCAGCCTGGGGGATCACCTGCCTAGCAGCAGTGTGCCAGTACTCCAGTAGTGCTCATGGCACCAGGAGATTGAAAAAATATTAAAAAGAGGTTAGCAGGAAGAACTAAGGAGAACATAGCCTCAGCAACTTCTTTCTGTGTTGCTCTTTGTGGATTCTTGGGGTATGTCTGTGTCCCCTGAAGCTGTAATATCTAAGCACTTCCTAGTCATTAATATGGTGAGTGCATCTTCTCCATAGCCTTGGAGAGAGAGTTTTCTCTCTCCATCATTTCTGTCTTAGAGATGAAAACTGGAGCAGCAAAGGAAAGGTTTTGCTCATGGCCATGCAGAAAAGCCTATGGCAGAGTCAAGAAATGAATCCTCATAACTCAAAATCTGCTATATCAGATCATAGCTGGAAGAAAATCCTTGCCTTTGGCCTGTCTGGGATGTAACACTTTCAGGTGAGTTCAGACATCAAATCTGTGCTGAGTCCAGCTTTCTAAACCTATGCTAGAGAATAACCATGCTCAAGGCAGAGATTCCAAATAGCTGACAAACAGCTCTGTCTGCCAGGGTGATGGACAGCTGGGCAGCAAGTACTTTGAAACTTGAAAAGTCTGTGTCAATTAACTGTGCATTTTGCCTGTGCACACCTCTTTCAAATGAGAGCCCCAAAACCTGCTAATGTTTGGTGCACATTGGCAGGAAGATCCCTTGGCATTTTCCACAAGAATTTTTCTTTACATTTCCTGCTCTGTAATAATTTTACAAGAATTTTTCTTTACATTTCCTGCTCTGTAGTAATCCTTCCCGTGTGCTGCAGTGCTGTGGGTGCTGTCACCCTGCTCAACAGCTGGATCTCCAAAGATGCTCTGTGAGTGCTGTTTGTGTGGGCAGGGTTGGTGTAGGGCAAGAGGAGTCTGTGGCTCCTGTGCTGCCCAGCTGAACAGGACTGGAGCACCCCAAATCCAGTTTTAGTCATGAGAGGAGGTTGAGGTGGTGTTGCTGAAGGAATTCTTTCCCAACACTAGAAGATACTGTCTTTTTTAGAGAGCAGAGCTTTTGGATTCATTTTCCCTGCCAGTCCTCCCACGAGAAGGTGTAGCACAGTGAACTAGCCAGGCTTTAATGAAGGAATTCAGAAACTACCAAAGAACTCCTTTGGAAATACAGATGTCATCTGCATTACGGCCATAATTAATTAACCAATCAATTATCATGATGAATGCTATTTTAATGAATCAGTTGCAAATCATTTTTGGTTCTTATGGTTTTCATTCAGCACACATTAATCATGGCAGGCTCTCTGGGTTGCAGAGGAATGCAGGACGTGAATCCAAGACCTCAGTACATCTTTAACAGAGGTGAGCCAGGTTCTCAGCAATCAGATCCAGATGCAGGTATGGAAATCTCTCCTCTGAAGGTCAGAGGATCCTCAAATCTGGGAAAGTAGTGCTGGCATATTATAGACATTGGCCCAGAGCATGAAAGAAGCAGGTAAGAAATGGGTCAGAAATGGGATGGGTTTTTAAACTCTTTCAGATTTGGACTTTGCTGTTAATTCCATTTATACTGGGAGGAAGGTAAAATAATGTATTTGAAATGTTGGAAAAAACATACTGATTTGGGTTGGGTTTTTTTTTGGTTTGGACTTTTTCTAGTATTAGATTAGAATTCTTGTAAATTTGTATAAATTCATTTGGCTTTGGCAGTGCTGCACAGGGGCAGGGGATGTCTGAGTGGAATAAGTTGAGGGACGCTGGTTAAAGTTGTTCTTGAATGTCTGTCTGGACATTGCACTCATTTTCAGTGTAGTTTTTACTCCTAGGGAGAGCTTGTATGGTTCTGCCATCTCTGAAAGATTCCAAAGAGTGTGATGAAAGAAGCACCAATTTGAATAAATTATTCGACTTCAGCCCTTGGATGTAACATCTTTATTTATCTGAGCTGTTGCCAAAACACACTTGCTTGCTCCTGGAATCAGTCAGAAGATGCACTGACTGAGCTGGGCTGTTTTGTACAGCTGTGCCTAAAGCTCCTTGGAGCTGGAGTTGCTACAGAGAAGTGCAACACAGGGCACTGAACTTCACAAGGTAATTAAATGGAATGACACAGGGAACACAAGCTTTTCTTCTGCAGGAAACACTGGATTTGTGGTGTGGAGGGGGATTTTTTTCTATTTTATAAAAATTATTTTAAAGTAGAAATGCCTGGGAAAAGGAAAGGTAGCAGAAAGACAGAATCTTGGATAAAAAGAACTCTGAACCAGTCTGAGGAGAATTATTGGCTCTTTATTTCAGGGCATTGTATCTAATGAGGAGAATCAAAATAGAACAAAACCCTAAACCAGCTAGAAAATATGTGATTTCATCCACAACATCAAGCTGGAGCCTGAGGTAGTATCATAGTTTATGTAGTCATATAAGCATTAATTTAGGAACTGATCTCTGCAGTGTACCTGTTATGAAAAGCTTATTTCATGTGCAGCTAAGAAATACAGAGATATCCTCCCTGCACAGCTGAGGGAACATCATGGGGTGGAGTTTGGATATTTTATTACATTATTTCTGCTCACCCTGTTGGTGTAGCAGCTCAGAATGCAGTAAGAAGAGGTATCTTTAGTGAGTTCAATGCTTTGGGTAGATAACACTGGAAACTTTTGGAGACACAGGTATTATTTATACAATTAGTTCAAATAATAGGTTTTCTTTCAATGTTTATTATATGTCACGCTCTAAAAGGCACACAGTTATGGCAAATGGGAGCTTAATATGTGTTCCATAAAGCTATACAAAAGTATCTATTGACTTTTGGAATCCCTTTGAAACCCTCTTCTGATGGGATGTGGGCACCCAATTCATGCAACAAATACAAAAGCTTGCAAATAGTCCTGACATGGTTGTATTAAAAAATGTGGGGAAATATTTGTGGGATATTTTTTGGAGTCTTTATACTGCTTTACTGGCAATCACATGAATTTTATATCTGTCATGAAATCTCCTGACATTTCCACCAATATGTTGCAAGGAGATCATTAGAACAATTACTGAGATGTGGGAAAAGAAGTAGCATTCCATAGCATCAATTGCCAGCGCTGCCATCTCTAAGCAATTAAAAACCATGAGGACAAAAATTTGACATTTTTCTGGCCTGTGTATCAAGAGGGTGCACCCACATTTGTTTTTGAGGTTTTCAGCATTGCTATAGTACTAGCCGTGCATTCTTGAAAAAGATGAAGCTGTTTTGGGAAAAAAAATTGAAGTCAAGTGAAAAAAAAAATGCACAGAAAGTCTTTGTTTCATCCATTAGAGCTCACTGACTTGATACACATTAAGATTTTATAGAAACTATTAAATTTTGAGGACTTCCCGTGGGAAACAAACAAGTTTTGGTAGAAAGTTTATTTTTCTGAAGTTCCACCAAATTTTCCCTCTATTGTTTGTGATCCTGAAGCAGAGCTGGTCCAATCCAGTAGTCACAGTTGCCCATAACCACTCCAGCCCTGAGCCTGGCCAGTTGTGGTGGGCTGAAATGCAACAAGTGAATTTGGGAATATCACCCTGGTGTAGGGCCCTGGGGCTGTGGGGGCATCGTGGGCTCCCAGATCCTCACCTGCCTTCCTCTGGAGAGAGGGAATTTTCCCAATGGCATGTAGTGACAGGAAAAGGGGAAAAGGCATGAAGGAGAAGAGAGGGAAGGTTTAGATTATATAATAGGAAGAAATTCTTTACTATAAGGGTAGAAAGGAACGGGCACAGGTTGTGTATTCTCCATTCTGGAAGTGTTCAAGGCCAGGTTGGATGGGGTAGAGAGCAACCTGGTCTAGTGGAAGGTATCCCATGGCAGGGGGTTGGAATTCATTGTCATTTGAGGTCTCTTCCAACCCAAACCATTCCTGATATCCATGTTTTAACCCATTGCCAGTGACCTGTGGTTTTCACAGGCCTTTGGATCTCGGGGGTCTGCAGCTGCCAAACGGCTGCGACAGATTTGAAAATGAATGTGACACCTTTCAACGTGGAGTGGTAATGGCAAAATTACTGAGATGCTGTTTCACCCTTGCTTGGCAGGGACAGGAGATGCTGAAGCCAACAAAAATGTTGTCAGGCTTGGGCTGTAGCGACCAAGGCTGTTTGACTCGCTGTAGTCCACTAGGAAGGTATTTGGACATCTGAGAGATTGTAATTCATTCTGGAAATGACATATTTCAATATTAAAGTTGAACTTCACTTCCATGACATGAAGCTGATTTCTGAATCCAGATGGAAAAAATTCCAAAACTTAAATAGTTGATATCTGGTTTCCTGACCAGCTCTATTTCTCCTGTGGCAATAAGCTGGAGTTCTTGAGAAAATCATCAAGGATTGAAAGAACTGAGGACTGGATGTATCAAAAGGCTCAGCCAGTCTCCCACTGTCAATAAGGCACGTAGGATGATTTCCCTGGAGACTCAGAGCTGGGTCTTCTGATGGTGTGGCCATTAATAAAACAGGAAAAAATATTAGTGAGGGTTGTCTGAGACCTGCTTTGAGTTTATGGAAACACTTTTTAGTCCTCTTGGATCCAAATATGTGATTTATTTCCCTTAAATCCTAAATTTAGCAGAAAATAAACCAGGCAGGGCTTTCCTTGCTTGGGAAAGAGTTCCAGTATGTTATATTGCTGGAGTTTGGTTTTGGGCTGTAGGGACAGGGATGAGTTTGTTGATCAGCCAAGGCTGAATCTTCCTTGCCATGCCTTTGCAGAAAGCCAGGTTTCTGGCTCTTACATGTGGATTTTTTCCCTCAGGTGGCAGTGTTAAATTGGTGGTTTGGACAGACGATAAAACTGCCCAGAACAGGGTCTGTGATGGGTCTGGTATCTCCTGTTGGGTGGGATCTGGGGGTGGGGGCTGATGGAAGGAGAGGATTTTGTGGGAACACCTGTCTGTGTTTGGGCCAAGCCCCTGGGCTGAGCCAGCCTCCAGCCCTCAGAGCAAACCTGCGGAGGAGACTCCACTGCTGTTGGAGAGGTGATGGCTCCACTTTCCCAAACAAAGCACAGCGACATTTCCTGTAATTGGAACCAAAGAGACAACTTGCTGCTTTGTAATCTGTGGGTGGGGGAGGCACTGTTGAGTCAGGAAGCCCCCAGAGGGTGCTGGCTTTACTGGTTTCAGCTGTGAAATCAAAACACATGCATGAGTCAGGCCAGTGGTTAAGTTCTGCTCACTTTGAGGCCCTGGCTTTGATTAAATTCATGTGTCATTTTCAAAGGTCCATGTTTAGCTTGGTTTTAGATCATGCTCGCATAATTAGTTTATTTAAACTATGTCTCATGTTAAATCAGATTTTGCCTGTGGACTTAAGTACAACTATGTAATAAGATATACCTATTAAACAGATGTTTAATCTTAATGACTATGTTCTTGACAATCAATTGAAATTGAACATCTAATAACTACATTGCAACTAGGCATATCTCTTTGCATTTAATAAGATACTATAGTAATATAATTATAGTAATATAGGATATTATAAATAACATATTCATGGCAATATACCAAAGTTTGTATAATACATGCTATATATATATACATATATATATATATATAGCCTGAAAAATGAGGAGGCCTTAGCTCAGCTCATCATTTCCCTGAAGGAAGAGAACAAAAAAAAAAAAACCCAACCCCCCAAATGTTATCCTCTTACAGAGGAAACAATTTGTATTGGCACTTTGTACAGCGTGTCCTGTAACAGCCTGGTGTCCCCAGGTCATCACCCTGAGGAAAGTCCAAAGTAGTGGTGTCACAGAGAAAAGCTCCACTTTATTATATTCCTATATTTGGTGACTGGTAGGATACTTTATTCAGACTCAATAGAAGGAAAGAGGGCTAAAAAAATAATTGGAACAATTAGAGCAGAGATGTGGAAATGCTTGTTGGAAAAAGAGCCAGCCAATGGCATCGATCCTTATTGGAAATGAGCTTCTAGTTGTGTGTAAACACAATATTTCTGCATTTGTGCACTCAAGTCTCTGATTTCTGGTTGTGACCAATAAATGAACCATTTCATTAACAGGTCCCACAGAATATCTGATTGATCCACAGGTTTCATCTGATAGTCCCAACTCCAGAAATTTATATTCTGCTACCAAGATGTGAAAAAATATATTTGGATAATATATTTTTGTAATGCTTCTGTACCATAACTGATGAGCATTTAAATATAAAACCAAATAACTTCATAATGTTCTGTTCAGAATTAGCAAGTGTGTGTCAGATACTGTTGAAACAGTTGAATATTTTGTTAGTTGTGCAGTATTTTAGGACTTTATTTTTTTTAGACTTTAGTTTGAGGAGGCCTTTAAGCCCATGCTTAAATCTATCTTTTCAGCAAATCTGTTGCACATGTGTTCAGTATTAAGTTCATGCTAACTAGAAATAAGCTGATTAACTATTGTCTTATGGCTGGACCTACTCTTCATTGAACTGCATAGAAAACTTTCCATTGAATCCAACAAGCCCTGAGCTAAATACTTCAACAATGTGGTGGAAAGGCCGAGAGGGAGGGTGGGAAACAGGTGGGTTAAAAAGTAGCCTGGATTATGTGGTATTTTTTGGGCTATTGAATATGTATAGAATGGAGCTCTTGTTAATGCAAATTATAAACATGTTTCAGAGTCTGTCTTGTGGCACACGTACAGTGCAGTGATGGACTGGAAACATGTGAAAGACATATTGATGATAGTAAACATTAGCTCAGCATTCTGGTCTCCAGCATTGCTCAGAATTGGGGGGAATAAAAAAAAAGTCTTCAAACTTTTCATGTTCCATAAAAATAGTTATCAAGGTCTCTTTTTGCTCAGCCTTCCAGATTCCTCTTTAAAAACTAGCCTGGCTTCCCTCAGCATCTCTTTCCCAGTGTATTATATTTTCCCCACGCCTGCCTGCATTAATTTTTGTTAATATTGTTGTTGCCATCTTTGCACTAAAAAATGCATGAAGGAGAGAGAAGTGTGTATGTGTTTGTGTTCTCCCTTCCTCCTTTCCTCATCTAACTCAGAGGCTGGGAGGAAGAAGACACTTGTAAAAAATCCCTTCCTTCACGTGCCAGGTTTGCAGTGAATTCTCCAGGGGGAAAGCTTGTTTTGGTGGCCTTGTAACTGTATTACTGGAGGGCACCTCTAGCTAACAATGCACCTGGTTAAATTAAGCCTAGAACTTCTCAAGAGACTCTTTTTACTGCTGACTTTTTGTAGCCCCCTTTACCCCCTGTTTAGGCTGGGAGAGGATGATGCTCTGTGTTTTGGGTCTTTTTTTTTTTTTATCTTTCTCCAGTCTGCTGATAATTTTTCCACACACCTTTATTAAATACAGTGATTGCAAACACATTTGACTTAATATTCCACTCACGCTCTAAGTTAACAAGTAGTTCAAAGATTAATTACCATGTACCTTGCAGTTCATAGATTCTATTATGATATAGCTCAAGCAAAGGGAACAGGGGGAAAATCCAGCTGATTAGCCTGTGATTATGTGTTAGCCTGTGCTTGTGGTCTTTGCTTGGTTGTCACTGGGTGATGCAAGAACTTCTGAGTGGTTACACTTTCTCCCATCTGTATTTATTTTGTTGTAGTCAGGGAGTTTGTAGGACTTAGAAAAACATTGGTGGCAATATTTGTCAGGTTAGGACCGTTTCAACTGCTAATGCTTTAATGGGTGA